>NC_133619.1:351607443-351797443 GCF_048593235.1 Sminthopsis crassicaudata | reverse complement strand
TAAAAATTTTTCTTCTTTGCATCACTTGACAGTGTTGATCATTGTCTTTTCTTGTATACTCTCATCACGCTAGGTTTTTGTGACAATGCTCCCAACTGCTTCTTCTGAGTCTCCTTTGCAAGTTCTTCATCCATGTCACCTCCACAAACTATGGATGTCTGACAAGTCTGTTCCTGGAACTTTTTCGTTATTCCCTCTGTAGTAATTCATTTAGCAATCTCATCCACTTTCATGGTTCAATGATCATCAGTGCAGAGGAGTTTTAGATTTGTATATCTATCCCTAGTTTCTCTCATGAACTACATTGCCACATCACCAGTTTCCTTTTGAACATCTCAGACTGTATTCTGAAGGTAGTTAAGAAACAGTGTCAGTCTACTAACTTTTTTTTAACAGCATCGACTATTTTCTGTCATCTGTACCAGGTGTTGGAGATTCAGAGAAATGGAAAAAAAGTCCTTGATGTCAAAAAATTATGGTCTAATGGGGGAGACAATGGAAGTAGGGAGACCCTAGTTTAATATCTCATCACTTCTCATCTGGATTGTTCTAACAGTCTTGTAAGTAATCTCTTTGCCTTAAGTTTGCCTCTGTCCGGACTATCCTCCAACTCAGCTGCTAAAATGATTTTTCTTGAGCAAAAGTCTGGTGATGTCATCCCTTTATTCTTAGGTATTATTTAGATATGAGTTGTTTTTTTTAAATTTCAGTATCTGACAATGAAGAAGCAGAAGCAAAAGACAAATAAAATATCAGGTAACAATTCAAGAAATAACATAAACTTTACAAAGACTGAATAGTCTTTTGCACCATTTTTATCTGCTTTCCCAGGCTTGCACAAAACTCATGAATACTCAAAATAATGCTCTTTAGTTTTTAGGAGCTCCTCAGTTCACACATGAGATTGCTTTAGGGCTCCTGAATTATATGCTCTGAGTCAGAAAAAAATGATAATAATAGTTAACATTTATATTTTGTTTTAATGTTTTAAAAGCACTTTGTAGATATAGAAATGAGATGTATGTATGTCTAATTTATACAGATTTAATCTCATTTGATCTTTCCAACAATCCTGTATGGTTAGGTGTCAGGATTATCATCATTTTACTGATGAGGAAACAAAGGCTGTGAAAAAATAAATGACTTGCCCAGGATCACATATCTACTAAGCTTGATTCTGGGGTTTACATTCTATCTCCACTTGGCGTCTAAAACAGTTTAGAGATATTTTCAATAAGACTTGAATCAAAATGTCTTAGAGATAATTCTTAGCTACAGGAAAAATTTGATTCACTACCACACCCTATTCTTTGAGCATTTCATTTACTATAGATTCTATGGGGTTGGAAAACTTAAAAGTACAGCTTTCATAAATAGCCTATCTTAGCTTTCTAAAACCTTGCTCATTGTGTTTCTAGTCATCCATGTGGGTTTTGCCCATGTATTCAAACACTGATCTTTGCCCTCCTGTCAGAGGGTTGTCAATTCAGGCTTCTCCTCCAGAAGGCCCTGTTGGACAAGGGGAGGGAGAGAGGGGAATAGATCAGCTTTGCTTTCTCATCCTCTGACCTTTATTTTATAATTGCATCAACCAGAAGGCTTTCAGCAATTGCTTGTTCTACTTGAGGTGCTTACTTCTATTTCTTGTACGTGATATTTGCTTCAAATATGAAAATGGTTCTGTTAACTCTTTCCATAGAATGTGAGCATTTTGTTGCATTTTGAACAGTGAGTATAGGTCAGGAGGAGCCTGATTCTCTCTTTGACAATTTACTTTTAAAATAATTATAATTTAGACTTCACAGTTTCAATGGTCAGATCTTGGACATGAGAGGAAAATGTATAGAAAACACTTGAAAAGAAATTGAGATTTTCATGGGATTGTTACTGTTTAACATCATTAAGTTTATAGATTCACTTTACTAAAGCTCATAAGAGATAGAACTGGAAGGTACCCTGCAGGGCATGGAGTCTGACTCCCCTCACTTTAGAGATAATGACTTAGAGATAGTCACCTTGTCCAAAGTCTCAAGAGGATGTTCAGAATTTGAAGTGAGACTCTCAGATTCCAAATCCACGTTCCTTTCAATTTAAACTTTTTTTAAATAAAAGTTTAATGAAGCTTTATAAAATTTAAGAGGTTTCTAAACTACTCTTGGTTTGTTAGAGGTAGCTTAAGTGGCACAATGACCGCAGCATGAGCATCAGGAAGAAATACGTTCAAACCTGACCTCAGATACTTACTAATTGTGTGACCCTGGGCAAAGTCATTTAGCATTTGTCTGCCTTAATTTACTCAATTGTAAAATGGGAATATGGAGATGATAATAGCATCTCTTTCTCTTCTTCTTTCCCTCCCTTTCATCCTCCCCACTCCTTCTCTTCATTCCTCCTTCCTTCCTCCCTCTTTCCTTTCCTCCCTCCCTCCCCACTTCCTTTCTTTCCTTCTTCTCTTCCTTCCTTCCCCCAATCAGGTACCATAAGATGCTTATTGTCCTTTCCCTATAGTCTTCTTAAAATTGATCCACCTCTCCCTCCAAAATGGCTAGCATATTAAATCTCCAGCATCTCAATGTGAATAATTTTGCCAAGTTGTAAACTCTTTCCAGTTCTACCAGTTGCAGAATCTGAAGGAATTAAGATTCTCCATTCCTGTCCCAATTAAAAATTATGTTTACAAAAATGACAGTTAGTAAGATATATGTATAGATGTTCATTACGATTTAGAAATCTTAGATCCAAACCTAGGCTGCATTGGAATGGAAGCCAGCAAGCAACAGGGTTCACTTGGGATGAATATTTAATCATATTCAAAAATGTAAAACAATAAATGATTCTTTAAAGGGGGAGGAAGGATTCAGGGGTGGCCAGATATGTGAAGCAGATTGCTGGAAACTGAATTAAGAATCAGAAAGAATCCCAATTATGCAGCTGGTGTCACTTAGGCCACATTAACTCTGAAATTTGTTTCCTTTTGCATGGTTTCAAATTCACAGCTGCAGGCAGGAGCTGGCGGGCAGTGGTCGATAGCTGGCATTAATAACTAAAGCATAGTGAATTTGGACCTGAAAAGAAATGCTGAGTGGGTGAAAAGGGGAATCAATCACTTTGTGGAGCAGGAAGTATATGTTAGCACTTGGGCCATGCTGAGTGGTGTGCTGGGGGATATTACAGGAAAAGAGATAATCTTTGCCTTCAAAGTGTTTGCACTTTAGTTGAGGAAACAAAATTCTCACTTAGGAAGCATTAGGGAGTCCTAGACAATCAACCTTTCTGGGAGGAGTTTCAGTAATGGAAGCTATAGCAAGCATCTTGCTGTACTCTCCCCTGAAAATGCAGTTGTCTTGAAATGACCTTAGTTAAAGTAAGTGGAGCCCCTGCCCTGGGCCTAGTGACCAAGCCTCACACAGGGAGCTAGAGTCAATGTTTAGGTGTGGCCTTTGGAAAAGCTTGTTTGATTTCACTAATCAATAGCTTGATCAGTGTGCATTTATTATTAGTACATGCCATGAACTGTGCTAGGTGTTGGGGATGCAATTACAAAAAATGAAACTGTCCTTACTCTCAGGAAGCTCACCAGGGATTCATATAACTACAAGAATTTTTTGATGATGTTTTCAGGCTGATTACATATGAACCTGTCTACCTAACTGGCTTTCTTGCTGTTCTCTCTATGTGACATTAGAGCCCTTGTCTCCTTATTTTTGTCTAGACTAGCTAACTCTCTTTTTCTCATGTTTGGGATGTTCTTCCACTTCTCCCAAATTTTCCATCCCTTTACTACCCTTTAATGCTCAATCTAAATGCCACCTATAAGGGCCCTTTCCTGATGCCCCTGATCAATGTTCTCCCTCAAATTACTCACATCTGCTTGTATATATTTTATATGTTCTTTTCTATGTACAAGTTGTTTCCCTAGAAAGTAAATTCCTTGAAGATAGAGATATATGTCTGCCTTCTCAGGGCCCAATATAATTTTTAGGCCATGATAAGTGCTTAACAAATGCTTGTGAGTTTAATTCACTTGAGTTGATTTGAATGAATTGAATTAAACTTAGCCCAGTTTTATTTCCTATCTTCATATTTTGACCTTAGGCCAAGTCTTGATAATGGTCAAAGAGCAAGTACAGATTGGTCATATTTTGGGTAAGAGAGTGACAGTGGGAATTGTAGTAAGAGTTGGGTTAGTTCTGCACCTTTGTGTGCCATGGGAAAATGTGATGAATTGGAATGTCCTACATTTAAAGAGCTATGTCACAGCCCTGTCCTAAACCCCAAGGAAGCCTAGAAATAGGACCCATCTCTGATTTAGCTTACACATAACTAGCTTCTTGACTGTTTGTCTCCCTTTCTTCCTCCCCCCACAAAAGTCTGGCCCCAAAAAACTCCATCTTTGACTTGATTTTAGATCTGACCAAAACTGAGGTCACTTCTTGTGTCTATAGTGCTCATATTCCTAATCTGTCTAGAGCACCAATCTGCTATGCCCTTGTCACCATTTTTTTTTCAAATATATGCAAAGGCATTTTTACATATGTACATACATACATACAAATGAATCAAACATTCATTTTTGCAAAACACTGTGTTCTAATTCTTTCTCTCTCCTTCCCTTGCCATCATTCTTGGCCTATAGCCATTAAAATGACAAGGATTGTCTTAGAAGTTACTAATATCCAATTTAGATCCTGGATTCAACATTTAGGTTTAATCTGGCTCATCATTCTCTGTTAGACTTTTCCCGTCCATATCTTGAGACTTAGGTCACAAAATCAGTTATATCAGTAAATTATCTTGATTTTCTTCTATGTTCTCAAACTGATTTAAGTGCTAGATAAACTTCTGGGTAAAAGAATAGCTATTTCAGGATCAGGATCCTATTCAGGAAATAGATATTTCAGAATTTGTAACAGAGGAATAAATCAAGCTTTAGGTACTGTACTAGGAGGGACAAGAGGTAAGGAGTATGATATTAAAATTTTGTCTTCTTTTTTTTTCTTTTCTTTTTTCTTAATGGCAAATGTAGCTGATAGTTTCTAACATTTTACCTTTAATTTCTTTAATTTTCCTTACCAATAGGTCTATGAAGGTAGAAGGTTTCCTTTGGCTATCCATTAAAGGATTATTAAAATATAGTGTATTTCAAAAAGAACACTGTTCTGTGAATCAGAAGAATGAAGCATGAGTTCCAACTCTGTCACTAATTACCTGGGTGATGTTGGTCCAGTGGCTTTATATTTTTTCTCTCAGTTTATAAAGGGCATGTACAATTTGGTAATTTTGGTTGCATAGTTCTAAAATGCTTCTCAGAATGGCGAGACCAGTTCACAGTTCCACTAAAAGTAAATTAGTGTACAAGTTTACTTTATGCAGAATATAAAGCACATAATAAAAGAGTAATGTGCAGTGAGATAAGGCTGGAAAATAGAAAGACTCTCTAATGTGGGCATTTGTTTTTCCTAACTGTACTTATTTGTAATAGGTTTTATTTTTCTTGATTTCTTAATGAATGGGAGAGAGAGAAATAAGAGGAAAAGAATTTGAAATTGACAAAATAAATGTGTATTTTTTTAAAAAAAGTATTAGGATAATGCCAAATTCTCAAAGGCATGGAATGTCACATTAAAGAGCATGTATTTATTTATAGCAGATAGTAATAAACCACTGAAGAACTAGATTAATAGGAATGGAAAATGATCTTTAATGTGTTTGATGCTGTAGGGAATAGAGAAAAGGGAAAAGACAGAATTTCTACCTTCAAAAAGGTTATAGTTTGGAAGAGGAGACCAGATTGACATTTATGATTTAATTGGCAAAATACTACAGAAACAATCTGTGAGCGAAGGTAAACCCATTTTACAAAAGCTCAACACAATGATGCATTTTAAGCCCCTTGAGCACAGAATTTAGGTTTTTTTAAAGCTTTGTATTTCAGTTTATAATTCTATTGTTTTGCACATATTCCACAAATGATTGCTATATGAATGGAAAGCAAGATAGGGGAACAGGATTAGGCACAGAAAAAGCATGGAGGAGGTGATTTTTAATGTTGGCCTTGAAGAAGTCAGAGAACTTAGAGGTTAGGGGGAAGAGCAAAATTGTTGGCAGAGCTTGATTGTAGAAGATCATGTTTAGGAGATCAGCCTGATTAAAATAAAAACAAGGGAAATTAAAAAAACAACAACATAAGGAGCAGAAACTATTAATGAAGAATGACCTTTTGTTAAAGTAAGAAAGTAGAAATGCCACATGGCTTAAAAGAGAATCATAATCCTCATATGCAAACCGAACCCCAATACAGTTTCTCTTTTCTATTCATACCTGGGATATACTTGTAATAAATTTGAAAAACTGTAATTAATCAGAGTCTAAATGTAATCAAATCAAATCAAACTAAAAATAATTTATTTGATTTTACTAAGGCATATATGAAAATGGGCAGATAGAACCTAGCTCAAAGATGGCAGAAAGTTAGATAAAGTTAGAACTTTGATAACAATAAGATTCACAAAGAAACACTTTTTTTAGATAAATTGAAGAGAATTTATAAAGTTCCTACTATGTACAAAATATAGTGCTTCAAAAATTAATGAGTTAAAAGCTATTGAGTCTAGATAATTTAAAATAATTTATTAGGTTAATAAACAATGGAAACCAAGTCAATATATCAGTGACTTAAAAAAACAACAACAAAAAAACAAAAAATAAGCTTATATTGTTTCTGAACTTTAGCTCAAAATTGTTTTAAAAATTATTTTCATTGTTTTATGAGCTCTACATACAGGAGTATTCTAGAGCTAGTTTCTACTGCTTCCTTAAAGCAGATTGTTAAATTTCCAGTGTGAAATTTATACCTTAGAAATTAGCAAACACTACAGATTGGGACTTGATTTATTTATTTTTTATTGATTGTCTAGATTTAAAGTGGTGGAGAAAATGTTAATGATACAGATTACATCTGCATCATTAAAAGTGTGTCTTGGTTTTCAGAGTACAATCCTGCCTATATAAATTTTTCTTTGCACTTAAGGCATATTTTTTCTAACAGTTTCTGTCTAGTTTCTGCTTATGGCCCCCTCTAATATACCAATACCAATATAGTACTGTTACCATAGGCAACAACCTCATTTGACTCTATAAATTGAACAATGTAAGACCTTTTGCAGAATCTGTATATCTAGAGATCTTAGAGTGTGGAAGGTAGTGTTATAACTACAGTTTTCATAATCATATGATAATGATATTAATAATAATCATGATAATAATTATGATGATAACTCAAATTTCTATTGTACTTTCAGGTTTACAGAGATAAGGTCCTATAGATTTAAAGGAACATACACAGAGAACAAGTATGTCAAGAACAAATGTATTATTTGTGAAGTATAAATATGCGATTCGTTTCACTATCTCAGTCTAAAAATGTTTCTGGGCTAAGTTTACCATCCAAGACCAGCCAGCAAGAGGACAGGGCTGGTCTATGATTTTTCTTCCTTTCATATGTCCAATTTCTAGACCTCATGTGTGGTACAGTGATGCAGAATAAAGAAATCTGGATTTATTTTCAGGGAATCTGTTTTTCATACCTGCATAACCTTGTAAATCCTCTCTGTTGAAGGCTGTACAAGATGTCTTTAAAATTTCTTTTAGCTCTTGATCTATGATCCTGTGAAAGCAAGGCTTTGTCTTCACTGTCCATTACTGTTCTGAAAGCCATTCTTTTAGTCAAGGTTAATTCAAATCAATATTACTGAATATTCTCAATTGCTTTTCCATTATAAATCTATGTTTTCAGGAAATGTATTTAATGCTCTCTCATGAATGGAAAACAAGCAAGCAATGACTTGGGAAAAATTTTTATGGGGTCAAAGTTTCCAGACCATTTTTTAATTTGCTTGTCCAATGACAACTTACATAGCATCCTGTGCACATACACACACACACACACACACACACACACACACACACACACACACACACACTTTGTAGATGTGTGTATTATGTCCTCCACAAAAATAAAAGCCTGAAAAAGTAATTAATAAGTCTACCAGTGATACTTTTGCACATCTGTTTTCAAAGTGAGTGATCTGCTTACCTAACCTTTGATCAGACTGGTCCTGGAGAGCTTAAAGTTTGTTGGGGTTTGCTCTGGTGTGAAATATGAGCTCTAACACCCCAATTTTGCTAAGATATCAATCACATTTGAGAGTACCTTCCTTGAATCTGAGAGACTCCTGTATTCAAATCTGACCTCTGATACTCATTGAGTGAAGATTCTGAGCAACAATGGTCCCTGAGTTACAGTTTCCTTACCTACTATCATGTACTCTAACTCACAGAGCCTTTGTGAGGATCAAATTAAAAAGAAAATATTATCTGCTCTGAAGATCTGAAGTGCTATATAAACATCTGATTGTTATAGTGTATTTCTTTTAATTGTTTACAATATAGTTCAGATAGAATTGTTTCATTATCAGTTACTATTACATATCTACCATTAGTATTTTCCAGTCACTAGTCATTTTCTAGTTATTTTCTAGTTATTATGTTTTAAATATGTAATGCTTATACGATAGCATAGCTAGATAAAACAAATGTATTTTGTATTAGAATCAAAGTTTTGAGATATAAGATCATCTTTTGTTATCTCTTTGAAGTTATAGTTGTGACAACTCCACTGGTAGACAAGATCACACATCCATCCATGCACACACATATATGTCATATATAGGTATTAAATTTTTGCTATCTAAACATAGCACATTGGTTCTACTCTTTTCTTGCAAAGTCTTGATTGATCAATGATTTAAGTTCTCCTAAGTATTATTAATGTCATTATTATTGTTACTACTCTCACTTTATCACTACTTTTATTTCAGTGATATGGGGAAATGCCCAAAATGGAAATTCCTTCCACTGATATATATGAACAATGATTCTATAACTTAGAATCTGAAAGAGATATTTGAAGCACTATTAGGTTAAATGAGTTACTTGTACTCACATACCAATATGTGTCAGAGGCTCTGCTGGTGGTAGTTGTAGTCCTAACAGAAATAAACATCAGTACTTATGTTAGATCAGTTATCTTCAATGGGAGGGAAGAGATAGATGAACAGATGAATTTCCATTTATTTTTAGGGTAAAGTGTTTTGTTTTTTTTTTTAACAAAATCCCATTTTTTTATGAGAAGTCTTCCTTAAGCCTTCTTAATTTTAATGTGCTTTCTTTATTTATTATTTCTAATTTATACAGTACATAGCTTACTTTGTATATGTTTGCATGTTGTCTCCCCATTAGATTGTAAATTACTTAAGGCTACTTTTTGCCTTTTTTTGGTATCTTTAGAGTTTAGCACAGTGCCTGGCACATAGTTGTTACTTAATAAAATTTTATTGATTGATTGACCTTAAAAATGGATAAAATCCATGGGCCCTAGTAAGTTGCAAGTGTCTTAAACTATCGGAATCTTCCCCCAAAAAAGTCTCATTTCAAAAGTTAGTGGGTCATGAAATAATGGTACATTGATTGTTCTTAAGGTTATAGGGGCCACAGTCAATTGTGTATGAAGAGTAATATAGGTTATCAGCTAAATTGCTGAGTAATTGGTTTTTAGATTGTCTAAATTTTGTGTTCAATGTCCCTTTTCATTATACTTATAGAACCTATTACTCTACCTTACTCCTTGACGTTGGGCCCACATTCTATCTTTCTACTCAAAATCCTTCTTTCCTATTTTTTGCTCACATTCTGCTATATACAACTAATAAGCACTTAGAATATGATTGTTCCCATAAGTATTTGTATTTGAACAGAGGTCAGATCCTTAAGTTCAAAGTAACAAATAAACATGTAGTATAAAATTTGACAGAATGACAGTTGTAGTTAAAAAAACAAAAAACAAAAAACAAACAAACATAAAAGAGTCATATGCAACTCTGGTTAGAGGTATTTTAGCCAGCACAGAATCTTGCAAATATCACGTCATAATGCCTGGATTTTCTGATAGTTCTTTCTTCATGAAAAACATGAATACCTTTTGATCCAGTAAGATCCTACTGAGTCTGTATCCCAAAGAGATCATAAAAAAGTAAAAAGTTCCACATGTGCAAATTTTATATAGTGGCAATGAATTGGAAACTGAGTGGATGCATATCAAGTGGAGAATGGTGGAATAATTTATGGTATATAAATGCTGTTGCATATTATAGTTGGAATATGGTTATAAAATATTATAGATGATTTCAGAGAGGCCTAGAAAGACTCACATGAACTGATGCTAAGTGAAGTGAGTAGAAGCAAGGGAACATTGTACACAGCAACAACAAAATCATGTGATGATCAACATTGGTGAAAATGGTTCTTTTCAATAATGAGGTGATTTGGGCCAATTTATATTTGTGATGGAGAGAGCTATCTGCATCCAGAAATAGGACTATGGGGATTGAATATTGATCATAATATAGTTATTTTCACTTTTTTGTTGTTTGCTTACTCTTTTTTCTTTACCATTTTTCCTTTTTGATTTGATTTTTTGTGCAGCATGATAAATGGGGAAATGTGTGTAGAAAAATTGAACCTGTTTGACCTATATTGAATTATTTGCTGTCTAGGGGAGAGGATGGGAAGAAGAAAGGGAGAAAATTTGGAACATAGACAAGGGCGAATGTTGAAAACTATCCTTACATGTGTCTTGAAAATAAAAAGCTGTTTTTAAAAATACACACATACAAACATACACACACACAAATACAAAGAAAAAAATGAGCTAAATCCATTCTTCACTTGGAAGTTGTACAAGTTAAGGAAGAGATCCAGCAGTCTGTGATGGAGTTAATGCAAAAATATCAGCTTTTTGGGTATTATATCTTTATATATATGGTGAAATATCATTTAAGAGCTGTATTTTGGCTAATTGTTTCTTAACAAAACTGGATCAGAAAAATTGTTAAACTGATGAGGATGAAAAGACTGAGGCACAAACAATAATAATACAGAGTCATTTCTTAAATTCTTGTAAGCTGAGGGTAATAAGAGAAATATAGTTAAGTTGTGCAGTAGGTTATAGCACAGGGTCTGGAGTTGGAAAGATTCATCTTTCTAAGTTCAAATTTAGCCTCAGACACTTAATATATAAGTTGTGTGACCCTGGGCAAGTCGTTTAAGCCTCTTTGGGGACGTCGGAGAAGAACAGAAGTTTACATTATCTATTGAACAAAACTAGAACAAAAAGAGAAATGGTATAGATCTCAGAAGAAGTATAAATTTTACAGATCATCTCCATGAAAGTATTAGGTCTAAATTAAGTAGAACTCTTGACCTACACATTTGACAACATTCTCGTATAACTGACACATTTTTTTTCAAACTGGAATTGCAATTAAGAGCTTTGATTTCCACTATTGATCCGAGAAATGAAATTTAAGACAATTCTAAGATACTACTACACACCTGTCAGATTGGCTAAGATGACAGGAAAAGATAATGATGAACGTTGGAGGAGATGTGGGAAAATGGGGACACTGATATATTGTTGGTGGAGTTGTGAACACATCCAGCCATTCTGGAGAGCAATTTGGAACTATGCTCAAAAAGTTATCAAACCCTTTGATCCAGCAGTATTTCTACTGGGCTTATATCCCAAGGAAATACTAAAGAAGAGTAAGGGACCTATATGTGCAAGAATGTGGCAACCCTCTTTGTGGTGGCCAGAAACTGGAAACTGAGTGGATTCCCATCAATTGGAGAATGACTGAATAATTGTGTTATATGAATATTATGGAATATTATTGCTTTGTAAGAAATGACCAGCAGGATGATTTCAGAGAGACTTGGAGAGATTTACATGCACTGATGCTAAGTGAAATGAGTAAAACCAGGAGATCATTGTACCTGGCAACAACAATACTATATGATGATCAATTCTGTTAGATGTGGCCCTCTTCAACAATGAGATGATTCAAACCAGTTCCAATTATTCAGTGATGAAGATGATGACCCAGTAACCAAGTGTGGTTCACAACATAGCATTTTCACTCTTTTTTGTTGTTTGCTTGAATTTAAAAAAATCAAGCTTATTTTGCTTCTCTCTTTTTTTTTTACTGATTTGATCTGATTTTTCTTGTGTGTGGCATGATAATTATATAAATATGTATTAATATGTTGGATTTAACATATATTTCTACCACATTTAATATATATTGGACTACTTCCCATGTATGGGAGAGCATGAGGGAAGGGAGGAATTGGAACACAAAGTTTTGCAAGGGCTAATGTTGAAAAATTGTCCACACATATATTTTGAAAAATAAAAAGCTTTATTAAAGAAAAAAAAAGATCTTTGATTTTATGGAATTAATTGGTCAGGATCTATGATTTGATAGGAGAAGGAATTTGGCTCTGTAATTTCATAGCATAGTGTATTCTGGCTGGAAATAGCCACTAGAACTTGTTACATTAATCTTGGATGTTGTTAAGTGCACTCAGAAATTAGAAAACATTTTCAGGGGCACATAACTAGTCTCAGAGGTGGAACAGATCTCCCCATATTCAAATCCAAGGCTGTACCCAACATGGAGAGCTCTTTCAATGGGCTATTTGAAATAGGGGTTGGACCAAGTTGGAGTGAGCCCTTTGCTGAAGAAATAAATGCCTTCAGTAATGGCTACATTTATAATTCTAGTTAGAAAACAACCAACACTTAGTTGATAAAGCTTCTCAGAGTGTTTAGGGGTTCAGCAAAAAGAAAGGAACTTTATAAATATGCTTTTTTCATATTTTAATTTGAATTCTGTATCTCCTGAGCTCTTGGGGATTGTTTCTGCCATTAGTTGGTAATTTGTTTTTCAATTTAAAAAAAATAGAGAAGAAAAGAAAGGAGAATTTTTTAAAAAGGAAAGTAACAGAAGAAAATTAGAAAGCCCCAAAGAAATACAGAATATGAGAATGTCACAGTTGGGAGGGGACTGGGAAAGAGGATGAGATAGAATTCAAGGAGCTTTTCTTTCTTTTCTCCTTTGCTTATGGTTATTACAGATTTTTCTCAGCTGAGGATATCTTTGCTTGCCAGCCCTGTGTGTATAGTCTGATAAAGAAAAAAACATTTTTTACGTGAGATTTCTGGTGAAGGAAACATAGCAGTTTAACACAGCCACTGCTGCTTTAAATCAGTGGGACATGAGTCTATATTTCTTGACCTGAAGGTACTCACAAATGCATAATGTATTAAATGGAGGTGGCCTTAACCAATTTGACACTCAGAGGTTAAGTGTAATACAATCGTTTGCCTATGAAATTCAACTGGAAACAAAAATAAATTTGACTTTACTTAATTCCCTTGATGACCTTTGGATTCAGGGCAGTTGTCCAGTTGAGTGGCGCTTTCTGGATGTGGCCTTTGGGGATGTAAATCACATTCCTTTCAAAGCAGTAAGGCAGCTAGTATTCCCTTAGAGATGTATTCAGGTCAGCCTTCTAGTAGGTTAAAAATGCCCTTGTGGGAATCAACTTCTGTGAAATGGCAAAATGACACATTCCATCAAGGTTTGACTTATATCACAGTATATGTTGCTGCATTAATTTTAACAGATTATCATATATACATATATATATATATATATATATATATACATGTGTATCTATAATGTATATATGTATATACATATATATATAGAGAAAGAGATTGATATATATGTAAATACATCTGTTTATATATAATAATGATGAACAACAATCTAGTATTTTAATAGCACTAGCTGGGTTCATAACCTATGAATTAAAAATGAATAACTGGAATTCCACTGGAAAAAGAAAAAGAAAATCCTTGCAAAAAATATTACTATCAAGATCAGGAAATGTCCATATTGGACATAATCAAAGGTGCACGTCTTATTCTGCTCCTGAAGTCCATTTCCTTTCCATGAGGATGTAAATAGGTAATAGGCTTCATCATGGGTCCTCTGAAATTATAATTGGTCCTTGCATTAATTAGAGTTAGAAAGTGTTTCAAAGTTATTCATTTAGAATATTGTTGTCATAACAGAAATTGTTCTCTGTATTTCATTTTTTCTTGAACTTATACAAGTATTCCCAGGATTTTTCCAAAATTGTCACCTTTGTTGTTAAAAGTATTAATTTTATTTCTAGCTAAGCACATCAAAAGAATATAGGATTATTCAATCAAATATGAAGTTCCTACTTTTTGTCAGAAAGTATTCTAGGAGATGGGGAAATGGCAAAAGAGAAATCCTTTTCACTTCAAGGAAAATGCATTTTAATGAGGAATAAAACATGTATAATATGCTAACTAGTAGCTAATATGCAATACACATATATTGGGGACACAAGATAAGTTTGTGGAGAGGGGAAACATTGCTGTCTAAGGTGACCAGAAAAGGTCTTATGCTGAAGGTGATTTTAGCTGAGATTTAGGAAAAAAATAACACTAAGTATTCTCAGAGACAGAGGTAAGAAAGGAGAACATTTTAAGAAATAGGAGTATGCAAAGGAACTGAATTGGAAATGGGAGATGGCATATTCCATGTGAGGAATTCTAAGAAGACAAATATGATTGGGTTGTAGAGTTCACTGAGATGAGAAATACATAATAAAACACAAAAAACAGGAGAGGACAAGACTGTTTCTTTTTAAATACCAAATGGAGTATATATTTATACTAGATGTAATAACAAACTACTATTTTTTTTAGGTTTTAGAGATTTTTTTAAAAATACCATATAGAGTATACATTTATATTAGATATAATAACAAACCACTGGAGTTTCTTGCATAGGGGAACAACATAGTTACAGCTGCACACTTTATGATAATCATTTTTATGCTTGTATGGAGAATGATTAGAATGGATAGAAATGTGAGACAGAAATACCAATTAATAATTTATTATGATGGTCTAGGAGTGAGGTGATGAGTATTTGAACGATAATAGTGACAATATTTGTGTTTTTGTTAATGTGGAAAAGGGGGTGAATTTGAGAGAGATTGTATGGATAGGAATAACAAATTTTGACAATCAGTAAGATATAAGGAATGAATGGCAGTGAAGAGTCAAGGGTGATACCAAACTTTATTGATTGAAAAAATAGGAATACCCTAGATATAAAAAATGAAAGTTTGAAAATTGTGGATTGGGGCAAAGATAATGAATTCTGAGTTTTGTACACATTGATTTTGAGATATCTATAAGACATCTTGTTTGAAATATATAAAATACTGTTGGCAATGTGGGACTAAAACCCTGGGGACAAACTAGAGCTGTATATATAAGTCTTTGAATAATCTACATATATATTCTAAATGAACCCATACAGAAGTTAATGCTATCACTAAGGGAATAACTGAGAGGAAATAAGAGCAGACTTTGGGGTATACTCAGATTTAAGGATCATAATGATCCAGCAAAGGTCACTCATATATGTTTAAGAGAAGATATGACAGATTAAGAGACAAGATGTCATGGAAACTCATGGTGGATAAGAAAGGGGGATCAATCTGATGTTGAATTCAACAGAGAAGTCAACAAAGACGAAATTGAGAAAAGGAAGTAAAGAACAATACATTTGGTAAAGATTTCAATAGTAGCCTTGAAAACATAGTTTAAGCTGACCAATATATTCTCAGATGCCAAATTTTATAATATCTAGAAGAATAATAAAGGAACTAGAAACCATACTATTAAAGGATTATTTAAATGATTTAATAGAAGTTAGGAGAAACTTATGGTTCAGCCTTAAGTGAAGCACAAGAAGAATTTGGTAATTTGAAATATTTAATGCATCGATATTAAACAATGAGCTTAGTCATCTTCTACTTGACCCCAGAAGTTAAAACTTGGAATGATGTGTGGGGATTACAGGATGCACACTCAACATAAGGAAAAATATAAGAAAACTATCCAAAAATGAAATGGGCTGACTTAAGGACTTACTAGTTTCTTATCATAAGCACTCTTTAAATGAGAGCCATATCCTCACCTGTTGAAATTCTCTTGACTTTTTTTCCCTGAGGCTGGGGTTAAGTGACTTGCCCAGGGTCACACAGCTAAGAAGTGTTAAGTGTCTGAGGTCAGATTTGAACTCAGGTCCTCCTGAATTCAGAGCTGATGCTCTATCCACTTTGCCACCTAGCTGCCTCCTCCTCTAAATTTGACTTTCTGTGATGCCAGTCAGAATTTTCTTTCCCTTTTTTTTTTCTGAGTGAAATTCTCATAGAATTTTATTTAAAAAGTAATTTTGGTGTTGGTATGATTTGGACTAAGTGACTTATGAGCATGAATTCTAAAATTCTGTGGCTCTAATTTGTGTAGATGATTAGGATTGAGTTCAGCAGAGTATTTGGCCAGTCACTGAAGTATTCAGACTTTGATCTTTACCCAACTTCCCTTTCTAGCCATTTCTTTTACATTCATATTCAATCAATAAGTTCCTCAAAGACTCTTGGCCAGATGTCCACAAAACCCTTCTTACTTTCAAAACACATTCTAAGACTTCTGCCATGAAGAAAAGAACACTGATAACTTAATTCATGCTAAGATAGCAACGTATGATGGAGGTTTACTATTTTCTCTTTACCTCAGATATCTCCATGCAATCTTATAGGACAATAATGCATTACATCAAAGGAATTAAGTTGTGATGTTGGGATTTAAGGCAATTAAAAAGGTTAGGAGAGACTTTTTTGGTGATGTTCCCCCCATTACCTCCTATGAACATCACTTGACCTTCCTCATATATAAGCAAAGCTGGTTCTGGGTGGGGGCATTTTCAGTTTCATATTTTCACAAAAATTAATGGATTTCCTTTCAATGTTCTATGTTCTACAACAATCCTTATCCATTTTTAAAAACAAAATCTCTTTTACATTTCTAGTGGGATCCTAGGTACTAAATGGGTCTGTGTTATAATAATGGTACTAAGAGGGGAGCTGAGACAAGAATCCAGGGTTTGATTTCCTTAATCTCTGCCTCTCAGTAGTAGTGAAGAGTGGCAGCTACAACCTTTCCAGTTTTATTCCTGTCTTAGGCTATCTAATTATTATTGTCAATGCCAGATAGAGTCATGTGGAAACAGAACTGAAATATTCTTAATCTTTCTGTGCTGCATGAGTAGCCAAGAAAGATTACATGAATCCTGAAAGATCACCCAGAAAGAGGAATTGAAGAGATATCCTAGAGCTACTCCTTGTTCAGTTAAATATCAGAAGGTTTCTGGTCAGTGCTTTTTGCTTTCAGTGGATTTCTTCTTTACAACATTTCCTCTACTTTACCTCCTAATTATTTTCTATTTTCCTTACCGGTCCATTGTTTCTGAGAACTGTACCTCTGATACATTCCACATTTGCAATGTCTCATAGGTAAGAAAGCAGTGACAGATGGAGAATATATTTTGAGACTATAAGTAATGCAAACTGAAATCTTCAGAAAATTAGTTGAGATGAACATCTCATTGGACATGAAACAATCAAGCAAGGAATTTTAACTATAAGCAGATCTAAAATGTCATATAAATATAAACAAAAGCCCATTAAGGTTTTTACTTTGAATGAAAAACATTGCTTCTGAAATTCAGAATAAGAAATCTTTGGACCCTAGGTTGTGAAATCATACAGAGTGGGACACAAAAAATGAAGGGAATGTTATATAAATTGGGAAAGTGGGAACAAATTTAGGATGGCTGCTTTTGTTCATGCTTTATGCTTATGAGTCATGGAATTACTACATCGTTGGAGGAAATGGAATTGGCATCCTTCAAAAGACAATATGGAGGTTCAGGAATAATGGTGTGAAGTATGCTAAAGAAACATGTTATAGAAAAAAATGCATTGGATACATAATAGCAAGGGATCACTGCTGCCCAGCTTATATGTTCCATTGGTCTTTATGGAATATTGTGAGAGCACCGCCAAAATGGTGGTTAAAGCCTTTTGTGCTGAGTTTAGAGGAAGACATGGTGAGACTTTTTTTTTTTTTTTTTTTTGGGGGGGGGAAGCATGGATAGATCTTGATCTGTATTGTTGGAGGGAATAGTTACATAGAAGAAGATAACAGATCTAATGGGGTATTAAACTTGTTTTCAAAACTATAGTGATACATTAATAGTAAGTAATAAATACATAAATTACATAATACAGCACCTTTCATTATAAAAGATTTTTTTCCTTAAGTTTTTTTTTTTTGTCCAAATGTTTCAGTTGTATCTGACTTCATGCTCCCATTTTGGATTTTCATGGCAAAGATACTAAAGTGGTTTGCTATTTCCTTCTCCAGGTTATTTTACAGATGAGAAAAATGAGGCAGACAGGATTCAATGATTTGCTCAGGATTCCACAGCTATTAAGTGGCTGAAATAGATTTGACCTCAAGTCTTCCTGAGTCTAGGCAGGAGTTCTAGAACCCATTCAATTTTATTTGTTTTCAGATCCTAATTTTTTCCTTTCTTTTCCTTCCCATCCTCCAGCTGAGAAATCGAGTTGAAACAAATCCCTGGAACAAGAATGCATACATTTCTGCCCTGATCATAATTACTATCATCACCAATAACCTCAGTCTGTCTTATAACTCCATAGCTATTTATTGGGAAATGGGCAGCATCCTCCATCATGTGTCCTCTGGAGCTGTGATTGGTCATTGATTTGATCAGAGTTTTAAAAATATGATTATGATTTATAAAGAATTTTCAATGCTTGCATAATGGAAAAAATGGCTTCCTATCAAACAATATACATTCATGCCTGGCTGTGAAATCCTATGACAGGTATTGTGGAGAATATAAGTGACGTAGTAGAAGCAACAGTTTTGCCTCCCTGGAGATTATTGTTAAGTTGGGCTTGTAAAATATGTACAGATGGGATAATTAAAGCCACAAGATAATATATGAATGAATGTTACATTGTTCAATGCATTGTATAATATATATAGTCTTCTGTCTCTTTGTTCAAATCACTATGTAATCTGACTGACAAACTTTTGCAAAAAAAGACATAAGGAGGCCTTCAGATAGCAGATGTACAATTAAACCAGTTATATAAATGTAAACATCCAATTTTAGTTTGAGACTAATGATATAAATAATAAATGTTGCAGGAGTTTAGAAAAGAAGATTAATAAATCATGGAAAGGTTCACTGAAAAAGGTAGAAATTGAGCTGAGCTTTGAAGGATGGATAGTATTTACTTAATCAGAAAGGACAAGGCTAGGTGTTGTGACCAGCATAATCAAAGGTGAAGAAGTAAGCAAGAATCTGCATTGTTAGGAGATGATACAAAAATTAGTGTGACTATAGTAAAGAAAGCCATTTTAGTCTACTGCCACCTTTTTACAGATGAGGAAACAGAAGCTCAGAGAAGTTAAGTGACTTCTCCAATGTCTCACAGCTAGTAAGTGGCAGATATGGGCTGTGTACCTAGGTTTTCTCTAGGCAAGTATGGTTCTGTGTCTATTGACATCCTAAGTGCAACATTTAAGCTTCTTTTGACAGCTGGAGAACTTTTGATTCCATGTATTTGTCAAGTATCCAGGATCTTCTGGAGTATGAATTCTTCAAGGAAATCAACCATCAACAGAAGCATCCTGATTTGGATCATTATGGGTCTTCAAAGGCCTTTCAAAACAGAGATTGACATGAGGGAATCAAAGTTGGTTTCTTATATGTCTAATCGAAGAGTTATTGATGAGCCTATTATCAATTTCTGTAAGGACTGGTCTGACTAGAGAGTCTCTATTGTTAGCTAATGGTGGATTTGGAGCCAGTTTTGGTGGATTTGGAATCAGCCAGAGGAGGCTGAAAGCTTGGCCTACAGGTACAGGTAAGCATTTTAATTGTCATCAGTTTCGAGTATTCTGCCTTTTCAGAGGATTTGATCACTTCTACAAGACAGAAATATTTCGTCATTTGTCATTCAAAACTCTAGTCTTTGGTCTAAGAGAAATGGCCAAATGATTATTGTTTTATCAAAAGCCAAATCCTAGTGCTAGGTCTAGCTAGTCTGCAACACATGCTCCCATAGCACAAGTATGTATGAAGACAATTTTCAGCAACTAAAACTTTATCATAGCCAAATAGTAAGAATCATTTTAGAAAACAGAGAAGAGGAATCTGATAATATGAGATACAAACAAGTCAATTTAGGACTGGAATAGGAGATGAGTGTATGAAAACAAACTAGAGCAGAGAATACATTGAACTGGCTGTCCAGAAAACTGGATTCTGGTATAAGATCAGCCTCCAACTTGTGAAAGTACTGCAATTTTTTGGACTTCAGTCTGCTAATGTATAAAAAAAGCAAGGAGATAGGAATAGACAATTTTTAAAGTTCCTTCTTCTAGATCCCATGTTTTATGATTGCTTTGCCTCATGGCATACAGTAGGTAATCATAATTTATATATTATTTCAAAAGTAGAACTAGATAGCTATGATTTTACAGATTCTTTACATAATTTTAATTCTATGTTCTTTTTCTTGATGATTTTTTTGATGATGTTCTTATTGTTGTTTGTTTTTTAGATCTCTCTATTTTGTCCAAATTGGAAGTGTAGCAATAACTCATTACTGATTAGTATGGGAGCTTCAAACTGCTCTGATTTTGACCTGGTTCAGCCTTTTCTCCTAGTGACACAGTTAATAAACATTTACTAAGCACTTACTATTTGCCAGGAACTATTCTAAGCCCTGGGGATTCAACAAGAGTCAAAGGCAATCTCTTCTCTCAAGAAGGTCACAGTCTAAAGGGTAAGACAACAGGCAAATGAATGTGCACAGAAAAGCTGTATCTAGGATAAATAGAAAATAATTAGAAATGGGTAAGGCATTAGAATTAAAAGTTGGGATTTTACTTGGTATTTCATGGAATTCAAAGAATTTACTTGCCCAGACTCAAAAATTTAATTGTCCAGACATAGAAGATAACATATGAAAATGCAAGAAGCTGAGATATATAAATTTTTGTGTTCTTAGAAAGTCCAGAAGATTTGTGTCATGGGGTCAAAGAGTTTGTGGAAGGCAGTAAGGTATAAGAAGACTAGAAAGGTAGAAAGAGCTACATTATACGGGGCTTAGAATGCTAAACAAAGGATTTTATTTGATCATGGAGGCAATAAAAAGCTACTAAAGTTTGTTTAGTAGGTTTATGGATTAGGAGGCTAACATGGTTAAATCTACAATTTAGGAAAATTATTTTTGTTGCTAAATGGAGGAGGGATTGGATCAGGGAAAGACCTATTGAAGACAAATCCACAAACAACTCATTAAAATAGTCCAGACATGAACTAATGAAGGGTGGTAGTACTGTCAGAGGAGAGAAAGGAGAATATCAAAGAGATGTTTTAAAGGTAAAATCAATAGATCTTGTCAACATATTGGCTGTTTTGGAGGATGAGAAATAGTGAAGATTCAAGAATGATACATGTGATGTTGAGGGACATGGAGGGTCATGCAGCTCTCCATAGAAATTGGAAAATTAGCAATAGAAGCTTGGAGGAGAGATAATGGGTTCAGTTTTGGACATGTCATGGTTGATATGAACATTCAATTCAAGATGTCCAAAAGGTAATTAGAAAGGCAAAACTCCAAGCAGATAAGAATAAAGGTTGGGTGCAGGCTAAGTAGATTTGAGAATTATCAATAAAGGTACGGTAATTAGATCCTTGGGAACTGATAAGATCATGAACTAAAGTAGTATAGAAGAAAAGAAAAGGATAGATACTGTGTGATACTTAAATCTGGAGTTGTCACCTAGGTAAGAGGAGAGCCAGGAGAGAGCAGTCACAAAACCCTAAAAAGAATAAAGTATTTAGATGGGGGAGAAAGATCAACAGTATCAAAGTCTTCCAAGAAGTCAAGATGAATAAAGAGTGAAGAAAGGTCATTAGATTTAGCTACTTAAGGCATTAGTAACTGGTGAGAACAGTATCAGTAGACTGAAATGGTCAGGAGATTTATTGTAAGGGATTAAAAAGAGAATATAAAAAAAGAAAGTGGAGGTACCTATTGAAGTCAGCCTTTTCAAGGAATTTAGCCACAAAGAACAAAAGAGATATAGGATAATATGTTAGCTTGAAGAGGGGGATCAAGTGAGAGTTTTTTAAGGATGAGGTACACTTGAGCATGCTTGTAGATAGTAGGAAATGAGTAGTAAGTAATCAGTAAGTAAGTAGTAAGTAATTAGTAAGATACAGAGATTAAAAATAAGTGATTAGAGTGGGCATGACAGAGGCGCAATCTGTTGGAGAAGATAAGAGAGAATGAAATTGTGTAAGAACATAGAGGAATTAGCCTTGGTGAGAATTAAGGTTACCTCATCCTGTGAGACAAGGGTGAAGGGAGGCAAAGGGAAAGATGAAATCCAATAGATTATGGTTGCTTAAGGAGATTTCAGAATTGGAAGGTGATACATTTGTGGATGATGAGCAAGATTGAGGATGTGACCATCTTTGTGTGTAGCTGGGGTGAGTGAGGAATAGGTCATGAGAAGTAAATTGAGGAACTGAGTGGTTTGTGAAAGTCCATATATGTGTTGAGATCTTTTAGGACAGGAATTAGAAAGAGCAGATAAAATTGTGAGCCATGTGCAAAAATTATTGAGGAAATAAGGAGAATGAACTAAAATATCTGTAGAAAACATTTACTAGGATTATTATTGATTGATACATAGAAATATCATGAAACTGAACCTCAAGTGGGGAGAAATTACTGAGCATTGAAGATAGGAAGAGAACCTGGAAGTGGAAATGAGTGGGGAGCAAGGAATATTCTAATTCTCCCATATTGATCAGTGAGCTGAGAATATAGCTAGTACTGGAATGGGTGGCCTGGGAAGTTGTATCATCAAAAGGAAACAGTAGATAGAAAGAAGGGGAGAAGTGAAGAGAAATCTGTTGCTTATGGAGTAGCCAGTCTACAGGGTATGGTGGGAGGGTGTTTGATTGTTTGATTGGAACTTTGGGATAGGAAGAATGAATTAGATGGGAATAAAAATTTAGATGGTATAGGAAGGGAAGTAGGGAATGGATGATGAGTGCAGGGTTTTTGAGTCACTAACATTTGATATATCAGGTTTGGACAGGTATGAAAATATTTAACAATGAGTGGAGGTTCTGACCCCTAAAACCAAAAGAGGCTAGAGATCAGGCTAGAGACAAATTCAGTATGAGATGTGATGAGAGAGAATGGTTAGATATTCAAATGGGAACAATACCTCACTCTTCCTCTACCTTGACAAGGCTGGGGATTAAATAAGAAATAATGAAGCAGAAGATGGAAGTCCTGTTCTCCACCAGCTTTCTTTTCTTCTTTCCTCAAAAGTCAGGCACAGGAAGCTATGGAAAGCCTCAGATCAAAGAGAAGATTATTTCTCTTTGCCCTGGAAATTGTCTACATCCTAGTTGAAAGATCAGTCTGATAGTAGGAGGTGGAAGTTGTTTTATTGGCACAGATTTAAGTTATAGCTTTGGGGCAGATAGAAGATATTCAGTCTGGTCCCTTCCTACTTTTCTAAAGGGACACTGCACAGCAGAAGATGGAGTGTACAAGGAGGTAGAATAGAGGAGAGCATCCTGGTAAATTCCTTTTTTTTTCCCCAGAAGCTCCCCATGTAGGTGCTAGATTTAGTGTGATGACAATCATTGTTAAGCTACTTGAAACTTCCAAACAAAATTGATCCACCAGATTTAACTTCCTGCTATTGCACTCAGATTTACCTTCATTTTGAAACTGTCCTTAAGGGAGCTCTGTTTTACACATTTCCAAAGCAGTTACATTTAGCTCATGTAAATGTTGTGCTTTCAGAACTGCCTACTGTCCCTGAGGGGAAAGCATATGAGGAATTCTCATGAGAGAAGAGGGTTGTGTGCAAACAAGGGTCAGAGAAAGAAACTTGTAGTGTTGAGTGGCCGGTAAGCAGTCACTCTAGTCTCATTCTGGACACTTTTACCCCCTTTTAGTGTTTCTGACCCAGAGTAGAGAGGAGGGAACAAGGATGCAGAACAAGCTAAACTTGTTTACAAGGCACCAGTTTCCAGCACAATTTTCTGGGTCAATCTGGGTCTAAAAACAGTAGTCATTTTTTTTTTTGCCAGAATTGGAATTTAAAGGTATATCCCTTTTTTACTTTTCCCTCATAAAATCTTACTCTTCACACTCTGACCCCCTAGTCCCATCACCCTTCAATTCTCTCCTGCCTCTGCAAAGAAGGGAGGATTATGAATTCTTTATCTCCTTTGGGATCAGATTTGGTTATTATAATTGTGTCACTATCTGTTTTTAATTCATATTGGTTTGTTCTTTGCATTTACACTACTCTAGCCATTGTGTAAATTGTTTATCTGGCTCTGCTTACTGTGCTTCTTATAAGTCACATAAGTCACATTATCAAAGACTGAGAGCTGGAAGCAATCCTAAAGACTATCTTGTTCAATTCTCTCATTTTACACATGAGAAAACTGAGGCTCAGGGAGGTTAAGTGGTTTGCTTAAGATCATACCTAGGTCCTTGGATTTCAAAGCCATCATTGTTTCCAATGTACCTCCCCCATGCCTGCCTACTTCATGGTCTTTAAGAAACTTTCCAAACTTGGGGCAGCTAGGTGGTGCAGTGGATAGAGCACCAGCCCTGAATTCAGGAGGACCTGAGTTCAAATCTGGTCTCAGACACTTAACACTTCCTAGCTGTGTGACCCTGGGAAAGCCACTTAACCCCAGCCTCAGGAAAAACAAAACAAAACAAAACAAAACAAAAAGAAACTTTCCGAACTTAAGGTGACAGACACTAGCACATAGTCTGGTGCCGAGCTACCTTTGGAAGCCTTTCTGGATTGATTAAGAACTTTAAGATATTCTACATTAGTAGTATAATCTTTAGTGACCCAGGGAACTCTCCATACCAAATGAGATAACAGACAACTCTCTGGTGGAGAGATTATCCTGAAATTCAACTGAAACCTACATCCTCCTGATTTCCAGCCCTTGGCTATTTTCTGGAGCAACAAAGAGCAAATTTGATCCCTTTTCTTATACTCCTATCTATAATCTACTAGATGTGAATATACCCTTCATGGGGGCAGATTGCAAACCATCCATACCCTCATATTTTGTACAATTCTTGTTTTAAAGCATCTCATAAGGTGGTCTGACTAATGTGCTCAAACCCTTCCTCAACATAGTTTTCATGTTATGCATTCAACAGTGTAGAATTTGGGCTCCCTAAGTGCTATCTATTATTTTTACTCTCACTGTATCACTGGTTTACCACATCTCTTAATCATACATTTCATTGATGATGTCCTTTATATTATCTCCTGTGTGTAAAACATCACTGGTAATATGCTATAAATTATACCCTCATCTCACATCTCTGAATTGCATTTTGTATTACTTGCTATGTTTATTTTTTGAAGATCATGGTATTCTATGACTTGTAGCCATATTGGGAGAAACGTGGTGTTTTAAAAATATGTTTATTTTTTTGGCACAGAAAATCTGAAAAATGTCAAAAGGATTTTACAATTTCCCAAACACAATCCAATGCTCAACCCTCCTTTATATTTCTGGGCCTTCTCCCTGGTCTCCCTCTTTCACAAAACAAACATTTGAACACAGCTGTGATGTCACCCTCTCAATATTCTCATCTCCAGGGCAAAAATTTTTTAGTTTCCTCATTTATTCTTCATGGTTTTCAGTTCTTTAACCATTCTGGTTACTCTAGACAGGATCTAGTTATCATTATCCTTCTTAAGATGCGGTGCCCAGAAAGGAAGACAATATTCTACATAATTATGATTGTTAGTCTTTTTATTTTTCTTTATCCTTCCTTGAGAAAGACTATTTTACCTTTAGATTCCCAAGTGGAACAAAAAAGAATGTATTTGTCGGGAATGTAGCAGAGAAAATAGAAAAATACCCTGCTCATCAAAATAGACTGGGTTTGCCGTGTATTCTGGGTATGTAGAAATATGATAGTAATTAAGAACACAAGCTCTTACAATACCACACACATTTTCCTAATGTCTTGGGAAATGAATAGAAATTCTAGCACATACCTCTGCTTTCAGTGAGCCCTTTAAGGCTATGCTTGACCAAAGCCTTTTTTGTGCTACATGGCCTTTTCATCTGTCAGAGATGCCACGAAGGGCATTCCATACTCTTAGCTGGGAGGTTGGACCAGATGACCTTTAAGGTCTCTTCAAACTCTAAAATGTTATTGTTGTTGTGAGATCGACAAGACAGCATGGTGTAATGGAAAGAACTGAATTTCAAGAAGGGGACTAGGATTTGAGTGCTTCCACTCTTGTACTTACTCCTTATGTGACTTTGGGGTGATCATCTGCGTTCTGGTTTTCTCATCTATAAGGCCCTTGTGTTCCAAGGTCCCTTTCCATTTTTAATTCTATAATATTTTCTGGATTATAGTTTTCTCCAACATTGATTCTTTTGGTACCTGAGATCTCACTATCTGTTAGTGATCCCTGACTTTGGTACTTGATTGGTTCTTTTATTTTTTCTTTTTCCAGTGGTACTATACTCTGATAACATCCTTCATATCCTCTTACCTACTAACTTCTTTGTTTTTAAAGCTTTTTATTTTCAAAGTATATTTTCAAAATTACTCTTGCATAGCCTTGTGTTTCAGATTTTCTTCTTCTTCCCCCTACCGTAGATGGCAAACAATCAATATATGTTAAAATATGTTAAATCCAATATGTGTAGACATATTTATACAATTCTCTTGTTGCACAAGAAACATCAGATCAAAAAGGAAAGAAAATGAGTTAAAAAAATGCAAGCAAACAACAACAAAAAGAGTGAAAATACTATGTTGTGATCCATACTCACTTCCCATAGCTCTCTCTCTCTCTAGATGTAGATGGTTCTCTTTATCACAAGATCACTGGAATTGGCATCAAATATCTCATTGTTGGAAAGAGTCACATCCATCGGAATTGATCATCACATAATTTTGTTGCCATGTATAATGATATCCTGGTTCTGCCCATTTCACTTTGTATCAGTTCATGTAAATCTCTTCAGCCCTCTCTGAAATCAACCTGCTTGTCATTTCTTATAGAACAATAATATTCCATAATTTATTCAGTCATTCTCCAAATTGATGGACACCCACTCAGTTTCCAGTTTCTTGTTCCTACAAGAAGGGACATTTTTGCACATGCGGTTCCCTTTCCTTTCTTTAAGATCTCTTTGGGATATGGACCCAATAGAAACACTGTTGGATCAAAAGGTATGCACAGTTTGATAATTCTTTCAGCATAGTCCAAATTGCTCTCCAGAATGGTTGGATCAGTTCACAACTCCACCAACAATGTATCAGTGTCACAGTTTTCCCACATCCCCTCCAACATTTGTCATTATCTTTTTCTGTCATCTTAGACAATCGGAGAGGTGTGTAATAATATCTCAGAGTTGTCTTCATTTGCATTTCTCTGATCAATAGTTATTTAGAGCATCTTTTCATATGATTAGAAATGGTTTTTATTTTCTTCATCTGAAAATTGTCTGTCCATATCCTTTGACCATTTATCATTTAGAGAATGGCTTGAATTATTATAAATTCGAGTCAATTCTGTATATACTTTAGAAATGATCCCTTTATCAGAACCTTAAATGTAAAAATGTTTTCCCAATTTATTGCTTCTCTTCTAATCTTGTCTTCATTTGTTTGTACAAAACCCTTTTAACAATATATTCAAAATTATTTATTTGGTGTTCAATTATAAGTTGCATTTCTTCTTTAGACATAAATTCCTTCCTTCTCCACAGACCTGAGAGGTAAATTATCTTACGTTCTTCTAATTTTCTTATGATATACTCTTTATGTCAAAATTATGAATCCATTTTGACCTTATCTTGGTATGTGATGTTAGGTGTGTGTCAATGCCTAGTTTCTTCCATACTAGTTTTTGTCCAATAATGAGTTCTCATCACAAAAGCTGGGATCTTTGGGTTTTAATTTCTTATTTTTAATGAATGGCAGTCTTCTCACACCTTTCTTTCTAGTTTTCTGAATAATTAGTCCACTTCAGTTAATCTTTTTGCATGTGAGTCACAGACCCAGAAGTATGCCAGAGGCAGTTTGAATGAACTGATGGGAGACAATTGTTAAATTTTCAGTGGGAGCATTTACTCAGAAATTTGCAAATGTTAAAAATAAGGACTTGATTTGTTTTGTTGCTGGTCTAAATTTTTAAAAAGTGATAGATAAAATATTAATAATATAGATTAAACTTTAAAATATGACCTGAATGCTTTTATTTTTTCCCTGGAGAGCTAATTGGTAAACATTTATCAGCAAATTGCTACTTGGGCCTCTTTGGCAATCTGATAAAACCTGTGGATGACTTCTCAGGATAATATTCTTAAAGGCATGAAATAAAATACATAAGATGACAATGGAAGCCAATTATATTATAATATAGATATGAATATATTAAAGAACTTCAGGCACTTAAGTTAAGATTATTCCTCTAAAGAAGTAACTCCACAGTATAATAGAAACTAGAGACCTGGGATTCACGAGAGGGACAGAACTGTCTCCTAGATTCCAGAGGGACCTTTCGTTGCTTCCTCTATCACAATGAGAAGATGTCTTTTGTACAGAAGACCTTCTTTTATCTACAACTGTACCAGATTTCCTAGAAAGATTAAATTATTGTTCTTTCACCACTAGTAGTATGAGTTAGGTTGATCTTTTCCCCCCTTCTTTTATTTTATCATTATCTTGCCTGTTGATTGTTGATGGGATAAAATATAAAATACATTTCCTGGCTTCTAAGCCCTACCCAAATTTGATCCCATCTTACCCTTCCTGCTGTATTTTTCTCTCTGTGAATTCATACATTCAAATGCTCCATGATTTCATCAATGTATGTATGTTCTTCCTTCAGTGATACAGATAGCAACTCCTTCATGGTTTGTCTTTATGAATTGCTATGGCTGAAAGCTTAAAAGAACAACACATACACACACACACACACACACACACACACACACACACACACATTACTCAGTGGCAAGAATTTTGGTGATGAGTCTCTTCAAATAGACTAGGCTGGTCTTTGATCACCAGATACACAATCTGTCACAAGGAACAATTTGAAGCTTTTTTTTTTTTTTTTTTTTTTAACTTTGTAGGACTTACAAGAGCTTCTGCTCTTCTAAAACAGATTTTGAGAAACTAGAAACACTTTTTATGTCATGAAAAAGTATGAGAATAGGCAGGGATGTATTGGCAAACATTTACCAAAGGACTCACCAAAATGGATGATATACTTTTACATCTAATCTGCATTATTAACACTTTCTTCATCTCTTTCTTGAGTCTAGACAATCAGCAAAACAATGTCAAGACCCAATTTGTCATGTTTGCTGATTTCTGAGGTATAAATGCTTACACTAAAATTTTAACTGTCACCTGCACCTAACTCTTAACTGACTCTAGCAAACCTTAGGGTAGGACTTCAGTGGAAGCTGAAATTGTTGGTACAGGTATTATCCACATTTTACAAAAGAGGATATTGTATTATAGTCAGAGGCTGGTTCAACTTAAGTCCTACAGCAAGTAAATTTCAGATAGAATTGTAGTGTATATATAGTCAGTTTTATACACACTCACCACTCACTATCCCCCATCAAATACCCTTTTACTCATTTAATAAAGTTTTGTTCTGGATAATCCTCCAGAAATTTTCTGCTTTTGTGTGATCAAAGAGGTGCTGATTAGTAGAACAGAATTTATAAAGGCAAAATGATTCTCATTAGAGATTGACTGAATACCAACTCAAATGCCCCAACCTGTGTATTTTAACTTCTGATTAAAGGAACATCAACATCTGCAAGAAGACATGATATTTGGATTACTCTGGAATTTGTTACTCTTGTTTTGAGTGTATCTTCAGATTTTCTCTTCATTTCCCAGACACATTGGGAGTCTCTGTGGATTCAATTGCATCATTAATCATTCTGTGACTTCTTGTCTTACATGCTCAGATTGTGTATAATTTTTTTGGTTGCTTCCTTTCTGCCTCTGACTGAAGGTTAGAGAAGAGAATGCATGAATTCCCTTTTCCCTTTTCTCTCTCTGTCCAGTTGTCTGTCTTCTGCTCCATTATTTCACGATCTTATTCTCTTTGCCACCCTTTCTTTTCTTTGTTCCTCTTTCTTCTTTCTTGCTCTCTTTCTCAATCTTTGCCCTCTGTTTCTACTTCTCCCTCTCCCCCTTTTCTCTCATTTTTTCCCTTCAGTGTCTTCCTCTTCATCTCTTTTTTCCTCCTCTTCCTTTCTCCTTCCCTCTCCTCTCTTTTCCCTTCTTTTTCATTCTCATTTATTTATTTCATGTCAATTCTGTCTTCAGGAGGTCAGGTTAACCTTTTGGTATGCATTGGCTAATTTTAATGCAAAGCTGCTAATTGATAGGGATAAGATTCAATAACCAGGGGAAAATTAGGTAATATAGATAAATGGTTTGGAGGAGACGAAATGTCAAAATTATGGTGTCTGTGTTTTTCTTATAAAAATTGAAGTGTATTAGGAGAATGGGCACCATGAAAATTTGATTCCTATAATTTTTTTTAAACTGCACTTAGATTACCAACTCTCCAAACTCCACAGGACCCAAGGCAAAATTCTAAATCATTAAATTTATCTTTGGTGTCTTCTCAACTTCACTATTTGAATAGATCAAAATCTGGGGGTACAAGAGATCATACAGACTAAAGAAAATCATTCAGAACTCTTCAGAGTTATACTCTGTCTCTATCCTATACACTTGTGCTTTTGATTGCTTTTCTTATAAATTTTATCTAGACTAATTTTGAATATCAAATTCCACTCATTTTCTGGGGAATTATTTAATTGGAAGAAAGTGTGGTTGAGAATGGGAGAATTTAACAAGGAGATGGACTGGATGATCTTTAAAAGCCCCTTCCAATTTTTAACTCTTATGTTAGGAACTCCTTGAAGATAATCAGGAATGATTCTCTGAATACATTTAGTATTCTCCCCACTCATCTCTTCTAGCTGATTGCATCTTCAAGCATCCTCTTTTTATCTCTCATCTTCAGTCTTTTCCTATTTTTTTATTTCTTCCCTTTTGCTGCCTTCAGATGTACCCAAGGCTTACTCATTCTTTAAGAAACAACAACTAAACAAAGCAGAAATCCCCAAACTTCCTAAAATCTTCTTAATGTCCTGTCATCCTCTCAGGCTATTGTTCTATATCCCTCATTTTCTCAAATATACTATATGAAAAAACAAAAAAAGTGTTTGTACTCACTGATGCCACTTTTTCTCCTCTCACTTCTCAAGGTTTTTGACTTCATCATTCAACTGAAACTGGGTTATTCAAAGTTACCAATGATCTGTTAATTATCAAATCTAATGGTCTTTTCTCAATCTTCATATGTATTAAATCCTATTTCACTGTGTACTGTTAAACCCTTCTCCTCATTAATACAACCATCTCTCTGGATTTTAATGATACTCCCTTTCTGATTCTTCTCTTTTCTGTCTGATCTCTCCTTCTCCATCTCCTTTGCTGACTCATAATTCATCTCATGCCTCCTGACTGTGGATGTTCTTGAGTATCCTTTCCTAGGAACTCTCCTCTTCTCCTTCTGTACTTTGACCTTTAATTACCTCATCACCTCCCATACTTTTAACTATAAAATCTTGACAGATAGCTCACATATATTTATTTTCAATCCTGGTCATTTTTGTAAGCACCAGTCTTGCAATACCAATTAGTTATGGGATATTTCGAGCTGGATGTATTGAAAACATCTTAAAATCAACATATGCTAAATTGAACTCATTATTTTCCCATTAAATTTCTTTTCTTCCAAAATTTCCATTTTTGTTGAAAGGATCAAGATCCTTCCAGTCTCCCAAGTTTGCAAGCTTGACATTATCATAAATTCTTTAATTTCTCTCACTTTCTGCATCCTGTCAAATGGCATATCTTAAATTTTCTACTTTCTTATATTTCTCATCAAATTTCTTTTTTTTTTTTTTTTATCATTTACACATCTTCTACCTTAGGTCAGATCTACATCAACTCTTGCCTGTTACAGGCTTCTAATTAGTGTCCCTAGTCTTTCACTAGTTCAGTCCATTCTATAATTAAATTTTCCTTAGGCTAAATTCAACCATGTCACATGTTACTGACCCTTATTCTTTTAACATCAGTGCCTTCTTATTCCCTTTAGGGGAATATCTATATCTATATCTATATCTATATCTATATCTATCTGTTTAGCTTTTAAAGACTTTGCTTCTACGACTTGACCTATCTTTCCAGCCTTATTAAATACCACTCCCTTTCCTGCACTTTAAGATCCAGCCAAATTGGCCTTTTCTCTGTTCTTTACCCTTGGCTCTCCCTCCCTCTGCCTTGTATACTGGTTCTTCTATGTATCCATATTTCATAACTTTACTTTCTTCCTTTGACATATAGCTTAAAACAGTATGTTATCCCAAAAGGTAGTTCTCTCCCTCCAAAACTACTTTGCATATATTTTAATTTATTAACTCCCTCTTAGCATATTTGCTCTCTCTTCTACCAGAATTTAAGTTTTCTGAAAGTAGGAAAATTTTCATTCTTTTTACTTGTATTTACAACACACAGTACAATGCCTGATGCAGAGTGGATGCTGAACAAAAACTTGATGATCAGTTGTTTCTTTTCTGGAGGATTGGAGGATATCAGATTGAAGCAATTAAGTTTTAATACATTATGGCATATGATCAAATATGCTTTAAATGCTGAAGGAATTCAGAAAAGTAAGAGATTATATGGGTTGAAATTGTCAGGTAAGGATTCCTAAATGAAATCAGATTTTCCACTAAATTCTGTAAGATAAGTAGTAATGTTTAGACAAATAGTTAAAATGAGGGCATCCTAGAAGATAGAAAAAGCAGGAGGCAAGGCTAGGTGGCAGGAATATAGTGTCATGAGAAAAAAGAAGTTAACACCATTGTTAGAACAGAAATAGTCAAAAATATTTATTAAGTGCCTACTGTGTGTTGGAAATAGCGCTTGGAAAAAAGTGAGAAAGAAGGTGGAAAAGGTAGATCCATAATAGCTGCCAGCCTTGTTGTCACCACCTTTTTCAGAGGCCTTCATTGTCATTTATTTAGAATATTTCAATAGTTTTCAAATGGAATCCATGTATTAAATTTCTACCTGCTCCTATCTATCTTCCACTCAACTTCCAAAGTTATTTTCTTAAAGCTCACATTTAACATGCTGAAGTCACTATTCTCTATTCACTCAGTAAAATATAGTTGTGCCTTATTTCCTCTAGTTTCAAGTATAAAATATTTTCCTCCTTTACTTTCCTTCCTCTTTCCCTCCCTCCTTTCTTTCCTTCCTTCTTTCCTTCTCCTTCTCTTCCTCCCTCTCCTCCTTCTTTTCCTTTTTCCTCCCTCCCTCATTTCCCCCTTTCTCTGTGCTTTTTATAACACAGCCCTTTGCTATCTTTCCAGTCTTACCCTTTTCTTCTTTTCCCCTCTACTATATAATTTTTCCCCACAGCCATGAAGATAGCTGAAACCTGCATTATAATATACTTAGAACTTGGTCAGATATCAAAGACACCAAAGTTATTCACTTCATCCCAGACAATCATCAATTGTCTGGACTTTTGCCCTGTTACTAGATTTCAATGACTGGACAAGAGAATGAAGCTTGACAAATTTTTACAAATCTGACTCACTTAAATCTAATTCATGCATAAGTCAAGACATGGCCCATGATGCCATTAGTTCTTGTCAAGAATGAATTATGAATAAACAACAAATAGCATACTTCTATTACTTTGTATATAACCCATTTACAGCTTTTCAGCTGGAGAAAAAAGAAAGAATAAGCCTTCACTTAGCACTTACAATATGCCAGGGACTACTAGTGTTAAGCATCTTTTAAAAATATTGTTTCATTTGTATTATAGTTGAGGAAACAGAGATAAATTGAAATTAACTGTCTAATCTTGGGTCACAGAGCTAATAAGTCTAGATAGATTTAAATTCAAGTTTTCCTGATTCCAGGACCAATGTTCTATTGCCTGGACATTGGCTGCTTGCCCCCTCTCCTTTTCCCCTAACTCCTTGGACTTGTATTCCATCTCTGGAATTTTCTTGCCTCATCTATATCTCTTGTTCTCTCTTGTTTCTTTTAAGGCTCAGATCAAATCCTACTTTCTTTAGGAAACATGTTTATTGATTGATTGACTGAATGTTCATGTATCACAACGGCACTTACTTATTTCTATGAAAATGATCTTTTGGGGAAATAACATATGAAACCATATCCTGAAGGCCACATATAATTGTAAGGATGAGACAGATGGCTTCATTTCCATGTCTTGACTCCACAGGTCTCAATGCTCTGGACTATGTGCCAATTTTCTTCACTGGAGACCAAGTGAATGGAGCAACATATCCTTTCATTCCATTACATTGCAACTAAGCCTAATCCATGTTTCCACCAGGAGAGAGTATTATTTGTTATCAGGAACTTTCTTTCTTAAAGCAAATGACCTAAGAATTTGGGGAACAAGGTACTTGACAACATTTTTCTTCCCTTGATCTTTGCACTTTATTTCTTTCAAAAACCCACCTTTACTAATATTGCTTGAATGAACATGGTCTTTCTGGCTGTGTGTACTCAACTGGGGAGAACAGCTAAGCTGTATCTGCATTTCTAATTATTTGTATACATATTTTTATCTCTTTTTCTAGATCAGTTCTTAACTTGAGATGTGTAGACTTAAAAATTATAACTATTTAAATATAATTGGTTTCTTTGTAATCTTGCCTATTTTCTTTCACATATTTAAAAATGTCCCTCCCTAGGAGTTTTTAGGCTTCTCCAGATCACAAAGATGTCCATGTCACAAACTCTTGTTCTAGATTGTAAACTTCTTGAGGGCAGTGTTAGGTTTCAGTCATTTCTGTCTCTTACCATTGTCTAGCTTGGGCCCTTGTCTATAACTGATATGTGGAAATGTTTGCTGAACTGAATTCAAAATTCAATTTTTCTTTCTTTCCAGTTTTCCCAAGGCCTGGGATTTCTCAGGAATAGAACAGGGAATGTAAGGACTAAGTAAACACATCCCCATTCCTTGCACATTGAGCTCTCTAGGCTTCCCGAGTCTCTTCTGAAAGCAAAATGTGCTTTAATGTCCGTGGAGGAACTCTGTGTGGGTTGATGCAAACCAGGTCACATATCTGATTGCCTGACAGCTGAGGCAAACTCCAGCACTCTTTTCCATCAATTTGCATCACTTACTGTCCATCTTAATATGATGTGGAATCTACTTAGAGCCATGCTCCACTTAGAATGCAGCAATACTGAAGGGGCCAGATTGTTTGGGGGCCCTGCAGCATGGAAATCCTGCCTCCGGCTACAGCCTTCCTCTGTACTCAGGAAACTTGTCTGTGACACAGATGGTTTCACTCCAGGAGAAGGTTCTTGTAGTTCCCTGCTCATACATTTCTATCTGGTCCTGTGAGAGAGTAAGCAATATTGAATTGGGAAAGAACATCCCCAAACCGATTGTAAAGTAGTTCAGCTGACATTTTCCAATGTACTTTTTAGTGAAGTCTATGCACTCTTAGACAGGGAATCTGGATCTCTGGAGTTCTTTTTTTTGGGGGGGTAATCACTTTCTCTCATTGGACTACAGAGTATTTGATACCTGTAAAATGAGGGAACCTTTAAATGATCTCTAAGGTTCCTCCTAGTGTTGATACTCTCTGACTTTGTTATTCTATGGAAGTGCTAGACAAGGAAATTGGCAACTTGTGGAATACTTGTCAAAGTGGCAGGTCAGGTGATTTTAAGGGACCAAAAGGGAGTTGACTCTGATTTGCAATTGTAAAGACAGTTGAGAAAATATTTGCTTCCATTATTAAGCCTGTTTTCCCAGGGAAGGAAGGAGCTGGGATCAAGGATATACAATTCATAGATTGGCCTAGAGTAGCTAAGCATTTATTAAACACCTGGTTCCTTGCTAAGTACCAGGGAGATAAAGAAAGGTGAAGACCAAATAATCTCTTACTCTCCAGTAGCTCACAGTCTAACAGGGAAGAGAGCATGGAAACAACTATGTATAGATAAGATATATACAGACTGAATTGAGATAATGAATATAGTAAGAATATTAGCTTTTAAGGGGGAATCAAAAAAGGCTTCTTGGAGAAGATAGGATTTTAAATGGGCCTTGAGAAACTGGGCTAAAGAAGGAGAGAATGGGTTATAATATAAAAGGATTGTGAGATGTAGTGAGTAGTGGTAGATGATGGAGAATATACCCTATTTTTCCTATTTACACATTCAGTTGAGATGCATAGTAAAATAGAAATAGAGTGGAAAACTTAAGACAGGAATAAAAACTTTGGAGCAGTCTATGGGGAATGAAATATATAAATAAGAAGGAAGTAAATAAGCTGTTAATAAGCATCTACCATGCGAGGCACTGCACTAGGTGCTCTAAAAATATATAAATTGATCCTCACAATAATCCTAGAAAGTAGAAGCAATTATTGTCACCTTTTTACAATTGAGGAAAATGAGCAGACAAAGGTTAAATGATTTGCCAGGGACTATACAACTAGGAAGAATTTGAGGCAGAATTTGAAATCAGATCTTCCTGATTACAGGTCCACTTCTCTTTCTACCATACCATATTGCTTCTCTAGGGAAGAGTAAAAGCATTGTCTTGTTTAAATGAAAGCTAGGTATTCCAACTCCAACTTCAGATGGGGAATACAAGATGAAGTTTAGTAGGTATTGGAGAGGAAGGCCAGGGAGACAGTATTATTTGGCTTGGTCTCTTGAGAACCAAAATATGGAACGATTACAAGAGAAAGAGATCTTTAACAATGAGAAGTTTTAAAATTATGCAATAGGTATTCAAGAAGGCTCCTTGGAAAGGATGGTAAAAGTTGAAAAGAGATATGGGAAAGCTAGATTTAAAGTGGAGAGAGATAAAGGGATTGGGAGAAAGGGAAATATTTGCTATGTATCAGAAACTATGCTAAGTGCTAGAGATACAAAGAAAAAAGAAAATGCTTTCCCTGCTCACAAGGGGTTGATACTGTATTGGAAACCTAGATTAGTTGATAGCAGTTTCAGTTATGATGACCTCTAAAGATTTTCACATTTAAAAAAATATATATGTAACTTTTGGATATTGAAAAGCCTTGAAGATTCAGAGGAAGGGAAATATATTAATAAAATCACAAGTGGTATGGTCAGTATTTTGGGTAAAGGAACTTTCTAATTAGCAATCTCAAATTACAAGGTAGAGGTGGCTACCTACTCTACTCATTAGAAAATGTGACTCAGGGAACAAAAAATAAGGGTTTTAATTCAGTATGTGTCACTGACTGTGTTAAATATATGACTGAAATAAGTCATTTTAAACACTATTGGCTTTAGTTTTCCCATCTACTAAAAAAAAGTATTGGGTTGGATAATTCCAAAACTGCTGTTCAGCTGCAATATTCTATATGTATAATACTCAAATTTATGTTCATTGTGTTGTATATACAGTGTTTGCAAGTGTTCACATATATGTGTTGTGTATATGAGCACCCCATGCATGGGAATTTGTTGGAAAAGAACATTTCAAAAGCAGGACAAAATCCATGTATTCAATTTAAAGGTGGCAGAGAACTAATACAATCAGACCTTCCATCTTCCCTTCCCCCATCTCACTATTATTCTAGTGTCTCAGATGAGGAAGCATGAACAATGTACACCCTGTGTAAATCCCCATTTCTGTGAGAACTTCTTTAAGTTCTGCCTTCCCTGTGAATAAATTTGCAACTTTAATGTTATTCGGCTCTAGTTTTGCATTGAGTATTAAACAAAATGATTTGCTTTGATAAGAGGAATTGTGTGCATTCTGTTCCTCCACAGTTGGAGGCCTGATTTACATGTAATCTTTGGAAATAAATTTAAAGTAAGGAACACACTTATCTCTCAATCAGAGCCTATCAAGCTACCCCCTTCCCCCCCTTCCCAAAATTGATTAAGCTGTAACTGAAACAATGACAATGTAATTCCAACCAATGCATTCATCTTTAAGCCCCTGATTTAATAAAGTCCATACATATATGAAAAACAGCTGATGTGTAATTTGGGTTAGCATAATGTGTTCCCACAGAATCTAATATATTTCTTAACTTTTTATATTTTAATAGAACTCAATATGAAACTGCTTGAGACTTAATATGCTATAACTCATACAATGACTTTGTAACCTCTGATGCTCTAGAAAGCAGCTAAAATCTAAGCCCAGAGCAATGGGTTCCTAAATTCTCACTGAGATGAACAGCACTCTAATGGTCTATTTGAATAAAGCAACATTAGAGGCTGTTATTTCTCATTAAGGGATGTTAGTATTTTTAAAAGGGATTAAGGATCCAACAATGGGATTAGAAATAAACTACTTTAGGATACAAATTCTATGTATCACTCTATTGGTCTCCTAGCACTCAGATTAAAATAAGCAATCCTAATGTTTACTTGTTCACCAAATTATAAGTTGATTGATCAGACAAGTAGGATAAATTTGATGAGTTTCATGTTCAACATAATGATATTAAAGGTTAGATACAAAGCCTTTGTTTGGAGACATTTGAGGGTCACTTCTTCATCAGAAAAGTGGATTCTTGTTATATAATAAGATATAGCTCTTTGGGGTACATAAAAATAAACCGACAGATCACTTTGTTTTTTCTTTAGTCCTTGCTTGGATTTTGAGAAGACAGACAAATTTGGGTTCAGTTGAGCAAATCTGTGTTCTGGTGAAGAAGAGAAAAAAATCGTATGTCCATACACAGTTTTCTTCTCACCAAAGTAATTGATAGAAGTGTGGAGATAAAGCATTAAATGGGAGCCTTGAAAGAAGAAATCCTGAAAGTGAATTTTCCCAGTTCAACAGACAATTGCAATGGAGATACTGAAAGATTTCTTGCTGAAGTATATGGCAAAGCTCCACATATGTGTACATATTCAACTGGAGAAATACATGAATGAATGAATGAATGAATGAATGTAGAAAACTGAAATAATCCTTGGTCCTAAGGAGCTTATTTTGTAATGGGAGAGACAACACATATGAAAAAAAATAGTTATAATTTATATAGCAAGATTTTAGGTTCCTTTAAGTGCTGTAATAAAGCAGATGTAATACTTCATAATGAATAATGTCCAAAAAACCACAACTCCTGTGTGGAGAGAAGAAAAGTTAAGAATTCTTTAGTCAGTATTATCCTGGTTTGTTACTAGGGATACTTTCTATTGCTTTTTTCTTTTTTTGCTGAGGCAATTGGGGTTAAGTGACTTGCCCAGGGTCACACAGCTAGGAAGTGTTAAGTGTCTGAGATCACATTTGAACTCAGGTCTAAAAGACTGGTGCTATATCCACTGAGCCACCCAGCTGCCCCAGCTAGGGTTACTTTCAACAATATTGTATTCATACTCATGGTTTGGGCTTTCCCAGAACTGTGAATACTATCTTGGGTTATCATATAATCGTAGTTGAGTTTCATATTTATATTCCCACATATAAATTTATTTGAAATTGGATTTATTGTGAGGTGTTTAACTGCCTATAATAAATACTGCAGATGGGATTCCCATATGTAACAAATATGTTTTAACTGATATTGGGGTTGGAGCATATTATATGTCAATGTGACCCATTCAGGTGAAGGTGGATTTCAGATAATGTCCTACTCTCAGACAAAAATGGGTTAGAACTAGATGAAGTGTTTGTGGCCATGACCACATATTGTTGTGCCAGTTTCTTTCTTTCTTTTTTTTTTTTTGTTCTGCCTCAGTTTCCCTCATTTGTTCTGCCTCAATCCCCTTGGTTGCAAACCCCCTTTCTGATCATAAGAACTGAGATATTTAGGGCTAGGAGCCCTGACCATTAGCAATCCAAATGCAGATAAGTTACTTAGAGATCTAGTTCTAGACTTTCTGTCTCTAATGATTTCACTTTCACTACCAATGTATCAGAATTTATGGTCCTACCTCCAACCTGTCAGAGCCGAATTGGTGGACCCTTTCTAGAAATTCCTCTGCTCACCAGTGTTCAGACTCTACCCCTTGCATTTGTCTCTCTTGATCTCTGGAGCCATATAAAAATCAATGGAATCTCATATTTAATGCTGAATTCTTTGAGACAAGAAAATCCAATTCAGCCTTGGGGGGACAAATGGATCTGATATGCCCCCCCCAAAATTTCTCTCACTCAGAAACTCAAATAAAATATTTAAAACTCTCTGATCTCTACCTTGCCTCAGTTTCTCTGGCATTACAATATAAACATTTGTAAGACTCTAAAGGAGATCTGTCCATTGGCAAACAATCTGAAACAGACCCACACATAAAGAATAGTTGTTGCTTTTGTCCTTCATTCTCTAAGAGGACCATGACATTAGGGAAGTGACTTCCTCATAGATCAGGATGACTAGAGATGACTCTGGATGAAATGGGAGATCTTAACCTTAAGCTAAAGTCTTCAAAAGGTCTGTTTGACTGAGGCAATGGCCCATTCAATAATTAAGGCTAAATAAGAATTTAAGAATTGGGGGAAAGAATGGCCTCTTTTACCTAGTCAAAAACAAAACAAAACAAAACAAAAACAAACAAAGAAATAATCTGAGAGAGGAAGATAGGGTTTTTGGTCAAAACAAAAAAAATTGTTATTTATATTCCATCTCAGTCAGTCAGGGCACCAATAATAACCAACTGGGGCTTGTGTGTTCCTTCAGGAGTATCTCTTTTCTGGCTTGTAAGGATTGGTGTCTTTTTTTTTTTTAATAGTTTATAACATTTCTTTCTTTTTAAGGTTGCATTTCAAACAATTAATAAATGAACATTGATTAATATTGCTAGTATTTGCAATATTAGCTTCAAATACAATAAATGAAATAATCCCTAATTAAAAGAACTTGACTTCTTATGAAGGAGACGAAAAGTGCACTTATAAGTATATGGACAACAAATACAAAAGAAATTAATATAAAGGGTGAAATATAAGTCATTGTAATGGGGTTTAAATCCAATTAGCATTTGAAGAAATCAGGAAAGTTCCAAATAAAAATTGATGTTTGAGTAGTGTTTTGAAAGAAGAAAAGGATTCTTTTTGAGATGGAAGAGGAGAGAGTACATTCTAAGCATGGGAGATAGCTAGTATAAAAGCAGGGAGATGGACTATTAAAACCAGGTTTCTAAGGATTTTTTTTTGAGGGGAGGCAATTGACTTGTCTAGGGTGATAGAACTAGTAAGTATTACATATCTGATATCAGATTTGAACTCAGGTTCTCCTGACTCCATAGGTGGTGATCTGTCCACTGTGCCATCTAGAGACCTTTCTCTGAGATTTTTAGAGCTAAACAGAAAAGTTTTATTTAATTCTAGAAATAAAAGATACTGATGTTTCTTGGATTTATTTATTCAACTCTGCCCTCTTTCCTGACTGCCAGTATCAACTTTCCAGTAGCCTGTTGAGTATCTTGAACAAGATATTAAGTAGATAGCTCAAGCTCAATATGTCCAATACTGCACTAATTATCATCTCTCATATCCAAACACTCCTATTTTCTTAATTTCCTTATTAATGTCACTAACGTCCTCAAGTCACCTATGAGAATTGTCCCTGACTCCTCATTTTTTTCTCATCTCACATATCCAACCTGTTTCAAAGACTTATAGATTCTATCTCCATAACATCTCTTGTGTAATTACCTTTTCCCCCTTTCTCTTCTCTGACACAATTACCCTGAGAAAAGTCTCATCACATCATCACATCATTGATCTTTCTAAAGCACAGACCTGATCATGTCATTCCCCTTTCCCTTTTATTTACTTATTTTATATTTATTATTTATTAAAGTTCAGTAACTGCCTACTATAGACCTCAGATTAAATATAAAAAAAAGGAAAAAGTAAAACATAAAAAAATTAAAAATTAAAAAAAATAATTAAATATAAAATCTGACTTTTAAGCAGGCTCCTTTATACCTTTTTAGGCACTTTCACTCTGTAATCTAGTGACATTGCTTCCTTGTTGATCCTTGAAAAAGACATTCTGTGCTTTTTCCCTGGATATATTTAATGTATCTGAGGTGCTAAAATGCAAAATGTCTTGGTCTAGCTTGTACTGGTAATGCTTGACAGAAGCAGGTTTCTTGATTCTAAATACAGAGCTCTTTCCACTACACCATGTTCCTGAACTCAATGACTTTCTATCCTACCAAAGAATATGTTATAGAAAAGATTAAGCAAATACAAGATGGTTCCAGGATGAAGAAGAGCACTAGAGCTCCTATAGACCTGGTAATGCCAGAACTGAGTCTTTAAAGAAGTTAAGGATTTTAAGAAGTGGAAGTAAAGAGGTAATATATTTTAGGTATGGTATGGGTGAAAGCCTATACAGAGGAAGGAGATGAAAAGCTCAAAAATCAACAAATAGGCCAATTTGACTGGAATTATGAGTTTGTGAAGAAGAAGAATATGAAAGAAGTCTGAAACAGAAGGTTCTAAATGTAAAAGTTTTTTTTTTTATTTTTGTTTGTTTGTTTTTGCTTTGTTTTGTTTTGATCCTAGAGAAAATAGAGAGAAATTGGAGATTTTCAATAAAGAATGATAGAGTCAGACTTGTGTTTTAGGAAATTGTTTTGGAGGCTCCTTGGAGGGTAGGATAAAGAGGGGAGTGATTGGAAATAGTAGGAGGCCATTGCAATTGCCCAGGCTAGAGGAAATAACTTGATACTCAATGCTCTGGTCAGGTTTAAATTTTTTTCTCTCCCTCTTCTCTTCTAATACTCTATGATTTAATTATCCAAAAGTTTAGGCTTAGTTTAGTATTTTGAAAAGATGGTGGGTTGGTAACTTCATCTGATTTTGGATCCAATAATGAACAATAGTTTTATGCTAACTCTCTCCCTGTCCAGATAAAACCATTTCTCTGGTTCTTTTTACAGAACCAGTGAAAACCAAGTATGTAGTTAGTTCTCAGACATAAAGGAAGTCTGCAAGAGAATTATGACTGATTCAGTTTTCTCAGAATGCAGTTTTCCTTGGCTCAGGGGCCTTATATTGGTTCTTTTGCATCTTGTGTTCTACCCTTTCGTCTTAGTGACACTGATGCTTCTTGATTGCTGACCTGGACTTACCCTTTTCATTTTGCTAAATGTATATAGGAAGGAGTATAGAGCCCCATAAAACATGAGAGTGGAAGGAGTGTAATTCTTTCCTCATTCTGAGTGATTATGTGAAAATTAGAAAACTTACATTCTTTTGGGAAAACGAGAAAACAAAATGTGCCACGATTATGTCAGGAATTTTTCAATGGGCCGAAGTTAAAAAAAATGTCATGGCTTAGTTTCCAATTTCAAACCTGATCTCAAATCTTTTGTGAGAAGGCAGGATTTCCATGGTATATTTGCTATAGTGTTGAATTGATGAGCTGTTAAGTACAACACCAATTATACCAGGAAACAGAGGATTCAAATGGGGAGAAGAAGGCTGTGGGTATCTTAGAACTACCCAACTAAACTTGCTGGAAGATACAATATGCTGAGTCAGCAGAGTGAGAGGATGGGGAAAACCACTTGAGATCAAGAAGTATGGTGAAGCTGTAGTATTTACAGAATTTAGTTCTGGGTGCTGTTCATTGTGCCTCATCTGAGAGTATTGTGGCTGGGGCACAGACTGTTGGGGACATAAGCCTTGGTGGGAGGGTCTAGTCTGGAGATGCCTGTATCTGGTGCTAGGCAGTCTTACTCCTGAGTTCTTATTCCTAGAGAAGGGCACTCAGGGATAAGCCCTGGTTTCTTTGATAAAATATTGGTGCTTCATTTGTTTGTCTAGCTCTTTGTGAACCATTGTTTGCCTTTACTTTCAGTTCTTAAGAGAATTATTTTATGGTACAACAAATCAGGATTCATCCCAGAACCACACTTTTCTCACACTTTTCATTTTTTTTAATTAAAGGTTTTTATTTATGAAGCATATGCATGGGCAATTTTTCCAACATTTACCCTTGCAAATCCTTTTGTTCCAAATTTTCCTCTCCTTCCCCCTAACATGTTAAATATGGTGAAATCACATACATGTTAATTTCAATATATGTATACATATTTATACAGTTATCTTGCTGCACAAAATAAATCAGATCAAGAAGGAAGAAAAATAAAAACTCAGAAATAAAAGAAAATGCAAACAAATAACAGAGAGAGTAAGAATGCTATGTTGTGTTCCACTGTTTCCATGGTCCTCTCTCTGGGTATAGATGGCTCCCTTCCTTCATCACTGAACAAATAGAACTGGTTTGAATCATCTCAGTATTGAAGAGAGCCACATCCATCAGCATTGCTCATCATGTAGTCTTATTGTTGCCATGTATAATAATCTCCTGGTTCTGCTTATTTCACTTAGTTCATGTAGGTTTTTCCAAGCCTCTCTGAAATCATCCTGTTGGTTGTTTCTTACAGAACAATAGTATTCCATAGCATCCATATACCATAATTTATTCAGCCATTATCCAACTGATGGGCATCCACTCAGTTTCGAGCTTCTTGCCACTACAAAGAGGGCTGCCACAAACACTTTTGCACATGTGGGTCCCTTTCCCTTCCTTAAGATCTCTTTGGGACACATGCCCAGTAGTCACACTGCTGGATCAAAGGGTATTCCCAGTTTGATAACTTTTTGAACATAGTTGTAAACTGCTCTCCAGAATAGTAGGATCCATTCACAGTTCCACCAACAATGTATCAGTGTCCCAGTATTCCCGTATCCCCTCCAATATTCATCATTATTGTTTCCTGTCATTTTAGGTAATCTGACAGGTGTGCAGTAGTATCTCAGAGTTGTCTTAATTTGTATTTCTCTGATTAATAGTGCTTTGAAGCACTTTTACATGTGACTACAAATAGTTTCAGTTTCTTCATCTGAAAATTGTCTGTTCCTACCCTTTGACCATTTATCAATTAGAGAATGGCTTGAACTATAATAAATTTGAGTCACTTCTCTATATATTTTAAAAATGAGGCCTTTATCAGAACTTTTGAATGTAAAAACGTTTCCCTAGTTTATTGCTTTCCTTCTAATCTTGTGTGCATTAGTTTTGTTTGTACAAAAACTTTTTAACTTAATGTAATCAAAATTATCTATTTTGTGATAATAATTATCTCTAGTTTTTCTTTGGTCACAAATTCTTTCCTCCTCCACAGATCTGAGACATAAACTATCCTATGTTCTTCTAATTTGTTTATAATTTCATTCTTTATGCCTAGATCATGAACCCATTTCAACCTGATCTTGGAATATAGTGTTAGGTGTGGGTCTATGCCTACTTTCTGCCATATTAGTTTCCAATTTTCCCAGCAGTTTTTGTCAAATAGTGAATTCTTATCCCAAAAGCTGGGATCTTTGGGTATGTCAAATACTAGATTTATGTTGATTGACTATTTTATTCTGTGAACCTAACCTAAACTTCTCTATTTCTTAGCCAGTACCAATTGGTGTTGATGACATAAGTGTGGCACAGCTGGGCCACTTTCATTGGCATTTTTTTTTCATTAATTCTCTTGAAATTATTGACCTTTTGTTTTTCCAGATGAACTTTGTTATTATTTTTTCTAGAACTGTAAAATAATTTTCTTGGGAGTTTAATTGTTTTGCACTGAATAAGTAGATTAATTTAGGTAGTATTGTCATTTTTATTATATTTGCTTGGCCTCTCCATGAGCACTTGATATTTTTCCAAATAATTAGATCTCATTTTATTTGTGTGGCAAGTGTTTTGTAGTTGTATTCATATAATTCCTGAATTTGCCTTGGCAAGTAGATTCTCAAATATTTTATATTATGGACAATTATTTTGAATGGAATTTCTTTTTGTATCTCTTGCTGTTGGACTTTGTTGGTAATATATAAAAATGCTGATGATTTATTTGAATTTATGTTGTATTCTGCAACTTTGCTGAATTTGTGAATTCTGAATGGATGGCTGCCCATCAATTAGAGAATGGTTGAGTAAATTGTGGTATATGAATGTAATGGAATATTATTGTTCTTTAAGAAACAACCAGGAATATGATTTCAGAGCAGCCTGGAGAGATCTATATGAACTGATACTAAGTGAAATGAGCAGAACTAGAAGATCATTATACATGTCACAAACAAGATTATATGATGATCAATTGTGATGGATGTGGCTTTCTTCAATAATGAGATGATTTAAACCAGTTCCAATTGTTTAGTAATGAAGAGAGCCATCTACACCCAGAGAGGACTGTGAGAACTGAATGTGGTTCACAGCATAACATTTTCACTCTTTTTTTTTTGTTGTTGCTTGCTTGCATTTTATTCCCTCTCCCCCCCCTCTTTTTTTTTTACTGGTTTGATTTGATTTTTCTTGTGCAGCACAATAACTCAATTTTCCTCTTCTTCCAGTAGAATCATCTTCATTTCCCTAGTTTCTTTTTTATTTCATCATAATAAATCAAATTATACATGCACTCTCTAAGTATACCCATCACAGAGATACAGATTTCAAGAGTTAAACATATCACCTTCCCATCTGGAGATATTAGCTTTTTAACTTTTAAAACAAAGTTTTTTTTCCTTTTTACCTTTTGGTGCTTCTCCTTAGTTCTGTATTTGAAGATCAAATTTTCTATTCAGCTCTGGTCTTTTTTTTTTTTTTTTTTTTATCAGAAATAGATGTAATTTACCTGTTTCATTGAATGTCCATCTTTTTCCCTGAAAGATGATGCTCAGTTTTTATGGACAGTTGATTCTTTGCTGCAATCCAAGTTCTTTTGCTTTTTGGAATTTCAGATTTTATGTCCTTTGGTCTTTTAAAGTGACCTGGGTAATCTTGATTATGTTTCCTACATATTTGATTTTTTTTTCCTTTAAGACTGCTTGCAATATTTTCTTCTTGATTTGATAATTCTGAAATTTAGTTATGTTATTCCTTGGAGCTTTTATTTTGGGGTCTCTTTCAGGAGATGATTGGTGAATTTTTTTAATGGCTTTTTTACCCTCTGATTCTAGGCTATCAGTGCAGTTTTCCTTGATGATTTTATGAAACATGATCTCTAGACTTTTTTTTTTTTCTTCATGGTTTTCAGGAAGTTCAATAATTCTTAGATTGTCTCTCCCAAATCTATTTTCTAGGTCAGTTGTTTTTCCAAGGAGGTATTTTACATTTAATTGTATTTTTTTTTCATTTTTTGGGTTTTGTTTGACTGATTCTTGAAGTCTCATTGTGTCATTCTCTTCCATTTGTACAATTCTAATTTTTAGTGATTATTTTCTTCAGTTACCTTTTGTTATCTCCTTTTGCATTTGGCCAATTGAACTTTTAAATGAGGTGTTTTGTTCATTGTATTTTTTTTTTTTCACTTCACAAATTCTGTTTTTCAATGAATTGGTTTCTTTTCCATGTCTATTTTGTAAAGAGTTATATGCTTTTTTCATTTCATCAAATCTATTTTGTAAAGAGTTATTTTCCTTTTTCATTTCATTAAATCTATTTTGTAAGGAGATATATGCTTTTTCCATTTCATAAAATCTATTTTTAAGATTTCTTTAGATAATTTTTCTTACTTTTCCATACCTTTTTGCAAAGGTATCATTTTCTTTCCCCATTTTTCTTCTAACTCTCTTTAAAAATCCTATTAGAATTTTTCCAAGAGAGCCTTGTGAAATTGGGACCAACTCATATCACCCTTTGGGGCTTCATCTGGAGCTGATTTGCATTTAGGATCTTCAGGATTTGAGGTCTGTTCTCTTTTTTCATAAAAGCTTTTTATAGTCAGAGTTTTTTTTGCCTTTTTGCTCATTTTAAAAAAGATTTATGTCTGATCTTAAAGCAAAGGAGAAACAGGCACTTTAATTTGCTCTGAGGTCAGTGCTGCTGAGTGACTTCTAGTGCTGTGTAAGCACAGCCAAGTCCTGCATTCTGGGCTTCAGGGCTTACATTTTGCCTTTTGTATTTGCTTTTGTATTTGCAACACAAATTTGCTGAACCACTGGCTTGTAAGCAGGACAAAGCCTCCATGTGTGCCCTGCTGTCATGCCCTGGCTCCCTGCTTTAGTTACCTACCCCAGGCTCCCTGTGTTGTGGTCTGGGCTTGGTAGCTTCTTCTCCTGCCTGCTTGAAACAGACCTTTTCTGAATTCTTCCAAAGTATCTTCTTCTAGAAATTTGTTATATTTAAAATATTTCTGGGTTCTGTCACTTCAAAACCATTTCAGATGTTTAATCTTCTGTTAATCTGAGGGACACTCAATAGACTTCAGATAGAGTTGTGTCTACTCTTCACTATGTTGGCTTTAAGCCCATGATTCTAGTTTATCTTAGAAAGTAGCATCTCTTGACTTAGGCTATATTTCTTCATGACATCTACATGCTATACTTATTTGTGACTAGATAATGTTATTATATGACTTTTCTAGGAAATTTTACAAGTACTTTTTAATATTTTATTTCCTAGAAGTGTGGTGAATTAAACTGAATGCAGATGCCATTTTCCCCATTTTGTGAAAGAAAAAACTGAGACTTTAGAGAAGTTGTGATTTACCCAGGTTATAAGTGATAAGCCCAGGTCTTTTGACTCTAAGAAGAACACTATTTTTTATGTTAATATTTTTTTATTTTACAAATTTTGTTGAACATAGCATTTTAAATGAAACATGTTATAATTTGGAAAAAAATTTATTAATTTTTATAATTATAAAATTTTTGACAGTATATATGCATGAGTACTTTTTTATAAGATTATCCCTTGTATTCATTTTTCAAAATTTTCCCCTCCCTCCCCTAGATGACAGGCAATCCCATAAATTTTACATGTGTTACAGTATAACCTAGATACAATATATGTGTGTAAATCCAATTTTCTTGTTTCACGGTAAGAATTGGATTCTGAAAGTATAAGTAACCTGGGTAGAAAGACAGTAGTGCTAATATTTTACATTCAATTCCCAGTATTCCTTCTCTGGGTGTAGTTGTTTCTGTCCATTATTGATCAACTGGAAGTGAGTTGTATCTTCTTTATGTTGAAGATATCCACTTCCATCAGAATACATCCTCATACTCTATCATTGTTGAAGTGTATAGTGATCTCCTGGTTCTGCTCATTTCATTCAGCATCAGTTCATCTAAGTCTCTCCAAATCTTTCTGAATTCATCCTGCTGGTCATTTCTTACAGAGCAATAATATTCCATAACCTTCATATACCATAATTTGCCCAACCATTCTCCAATTGATGGACATCCATTCATCTTCCAGTTTCTAGCCACTACAAAAAAAGCTGCCACAAACATTTTGGCACATACAGGTCCCTTTCCCTTCTTTAGTATTTCTTTGGGATATAAGCCCAGTACCACTGCTGGATCAAAGGGTATGTACATTTTGATAACTTTTTGGGCATAGTTCCAAATTGCTCTCCAGAGTGGCCAGATTCTTTCACAACTCCATCAACAATGCATCAGTGTCCCAGTTTTCCTACATCCCCTCCAACATTCATCATTATTTGTTCCTGTCATATTAGCCAATCTGACAGGTGTATAGTAGTATCTCAGAGTTGTCTTAATTTGCATTTCTCTGATCAGTAGTGATTTGGAACACTCTTTCCTATGAGTGGATATATAGTTTCAATTTCATCATCTGAGAATTGTCTGTTCATATCCTTTGACCATTTATCAATTGGAGAATGGTTCGGTTTCTTATAAATTAGGGTCAGTTCTCTATATATTTTGGAAATGAGACCTTTATCAGAACCTTTAACTGTAAAAAATATTTTCCCAATTTATTACTTCCCTTCTAATCTTATTTGCATTAGTATTGTTTGTACAGAAACTTTTTAGTTTGATGTAATCAAAATCTTCTATTTTGTGATCAATAATGATCTCTAGTTCTCCTCTAGTCATAAATTAGAGGAACACTATTTTTACTACATTATATAAGCATTGATTTTGATCAATCCTCTCTGCCCATTCCAATGCAATAATTTCACTATTCTAGTCTTACCATCTTAAAGAGCAATGTGAAAGTTCTTTGAAAGACTTTATGGTTTTTGACAAACAGTATTATGTTAATTGAAGACATCCAAAAAGTAATTATTCTTTAAAGAAGGGGAATGACTGATGATAGTCTGTCCTCTCTGGACTCTGTATTAATATATGGTGTGATTAAAAAAATTAAGGAATCTCAAGATATTTTTGTGACCATATCTAGCTAATTACTGAGACAGATAAGTGACAAATGATGACTTGATTAATCCATTCTTTTTTAGTATTTTTTGAATCATTAGAGAGGAGTAGTGGCTTTTAAAAAATGGTGATTTCTAAAGATAAAAGAACTTCATTTCCCAGAAATATTCTGTACTGGCCAAAACAAATAAACAAAAAAACAAACAAACAAAAACAAAGGAACAATAAACAAACCAAAAACCAAAAAACAACAAAGGGATACTTTGAAGTTTTAATTATTATTTTCAGATATAGCTGGAAGGGAAGTGGATAGAGTATAGGACTCAAGAGTCTTAGAGATCTGATTTCAAATCTAGCAAGGCACTACAGCTTCTTTTTGTCTCAGATTTCCCCCACTGTAAAATGGGCTACTAATGTCATCTGCATCATATGATCAAATGAGATAATATTTACAAAAGGCAACTTATTCTAGTGCTTGGCATATAATAGGTATTATGAAAATATTTATCTCTCCTTCCTTTTTTCCTTCTTTCTTCCCACTTTCTCTTTCTCCCTCCCTCTCTCCTCCCTTCATCCCTTTCTTCTTCCCTCCTTCCCTCTCTTCCTTCCTTCCTTTTCATTCTCAATGACTTTTAAGGCCCTAGTGAGTTAGAATAGTAAAGAAAAGTCAACTGAGATGAAGCAAAGAAGGAAAGAATAAAGATAATCTGCAAGAGGCATGGATATTTACACAGCAGATATTTTTCATATCATGGTAGCAATTATGTATGAGGAAATTAAATATCTAGATGGGAAAAGCAAAACTTGCTAGATAATCATAGGTTGCAGTCAGCCATTGGTCCATTAGATGAACAAAAAGAGAACAAACAGTTTAACAGTGATACTTATACAATGAGGTAGGTACAATTAACATTCACATCATTTCTCCCAGGCAATCTTAATTGATTGAAAAGGCTATAAAGGCAGAAGCAGAAATCACTCTGAAATTGGAGATTTATTGATCAGAAGATGTCATGCCAGGGACAATTCTGGAGATGTGGTTTCCAGACATACACACACACACACACACACACACACACACACACACACACACACACATATATATCATCCTGCTAATTGTTTCTTATTGAACAATAATATTCCATAACATTCATAGATCATCACTTATTCAATCATTCCCCAAATGATGGACATCAACTCAGTTTGCAGTTCCTTGCCACTATAAAAGGGGATGATACAACGATTTTTGCACATGTAGGTGCAAAAATCTCCTTGGATACAGGCCAAGAAAGATACTTCTGGATCAAAGAGTATGCTCAGTTTGAGCATACCTATGGTATACCCATGGGCATAGTTCCAAATTGATCTCCAGAATGATTGGATTTGTTCACAACTCCACCAGCAATGTATTAGTGTCTTAATTTTCCAACATCCCCTCCAACATTTATCATTACCTTTTTGTATATCATCTAAGCCAATCTGAGAAGTGTAGGGCTACCTCAGTGTTGCCTTAATTTGCATTTTTCTAATCAACAGTAATTTAGTACATTTTTCACATGACTATGACTGATTTTAGTCTCTTTATCTGAAAATTGTTCATATCCTGGGACCAGTTTTCAATTGGAGAATGGCTTGTATTCTTACAAAGTTGGGTCAATTATCTATATATTTAGAGAGAAGTTCTTTATTTATTATTATATTTAGATGTAAAAATTTCCCCCAGTTTTCTGCTTCCTTTTTAATCCTGGCTGCATTGCTATTGTTTGTTCAAAAACTTTTAAATTTAATATAAGCAAAATTATCAATTTTGTATTTCATCATGTTCTCTGATTCTTCTTTGAGCTTGAATTCCTTCATTCTCCACAAATCTGAGATATAGACTATTCTCTGTCTCCCTAATTTGTTTATAGTATCACCCTTTATGTCTAAATCTTGAACCTTTTTAGACTTTATCTTGGTATAGGGTATTAAGTGTTGGTCAGTGTCTAGTTTTTTCCATTCAATTTTCCAATTTTCTCAGCAATTTTTATTACTAGTGAGTTTTTATCCCAGAAGCAAGAGTGGATTTTCTCAAACAGTAGATTACTATAGCAATTAACTATTGTGTCTTGTAAGCCTAAGTTATTACTTTGATCAACTACTCTATTTTTTACCTAAATGATTTTGATGACCACTGCTTTATAATATAGTTTTAGGACTGATGGAGCTAGGCCATCTTCATTTGCATTTTTTCATTAATTACCTTGAAATTCTTGATCTTTTGTTCTTCAAGATGAATTTTGTCATTGTTTTTCCTAGCTTTTTAAAGTAATTGCTTGGCAGTTTGATTGGTATGGCAGTGAACAAATAGGTTATTTTAGGTAGTATTGTCATTTTTATTATATTTGCATGGCCTACCCCTGAGCACTTGATATTCTTCCAGTTGTTTAGATCTAACTTTATTTGTGTGGAAAGTGTTTTGTAATTGTGTTCATATTAATTCCTGGCTTTGTCTTGTTAGGTAGACTTCCCAAAATTTTATATGATCAACAATTATTTGAAATGCAATTTCTCTTTGTATCTTTTTGCTGTTGGACTATGTTGTTATATAGAAATGTTTTTGATTTACGTGGATTTATTTTGTATCTTGCAACTATGCTAAAGTTGTTCATTGTTTCTAGTAGCTTTTTAGTTGATTTTCTAGAACTCTTTAAGTTTTATCATTATATCATCTGCAAAGAATGATAATTGTTTTCCTCATTATCTGCTCTAATTTCTTTTTCTTCTTCTTGCTAAAGCTAACCTTTCTAATATAATATTGAATAGTAATGGTAATAGCAGGTAATCTTCTTTCAACCCAAATCTTACTGAGAATGCTTCTAATTTATTCCTATTACATATGATGCTTGATGATGGTTTTAGAGAGATAATACTAATCATTTTAAGAAAAACTCCATTTATTCCTATGCTCTCTAGTGTTTTTAAGAGGAATGGGTGTTGTATTTTGTCAAATGCTTTTTATGCATTTGTTGATATAATTATATGATTTCTGTTACTTTGGTTATTGATATAGTCAATTATGCTAAAAGTTTTCCTAGTATTGAACCAGCCCTGCATTCCTGGTATAAATCCTATTTGGTTATAGTGTACTATTTTAACCCTACCTGGTTTCAGTATTAGCACTATACCTGTGTTATAAAAGAAATTTGGTAGAAATCCTTTTTTTGTTTATTTTTCCAAATAGTTTGCATAATATTGGAACTAGTTATTCTTTTAAACTTTTTGGTAGAATTCATTTGTAAGTCCATCTGGCTTTGCAGATGTTTTCTTATGGAGTTGATTAATAGCTTGTTCAATTTCTTTTCCTAAAATGGGATTATTTAAATAATTTATTTCCTCCTGTGTAAATTATCTATCTATTTAGCTATCTTTCTTTCTATCTATCTATATTTTGTAAGTATTAATCCATTTCACCTAGATTATCAAATTTGTTGAGTTGCCATATATTTTGAAGGATTTGATCGAGGTTATAGCACTGGCAAATTTTCCTGATGGTCTGGACTTTTATATCCCCTTCTCTGACTTATGTGAGTGTGTGTGTTTCTGTATCATGCTTTCCAAATGTTTCTATTGTCCATATGCTCTAAATAGGATGAATACATCTTGTTTGAATATTTATTGATTTAACTTTGTGTGTGGGCAGAGCATGCTTGACATGAGCTGTTCAGATCAAAGAGTGGGGAAAAGTTGTTGAAACTTATTCTTAAAATCTTCTCATGAGGGAAATGAAAAATGACAAAAAACACACTATCAATAGAGTTGGTCTCTCACACTGGATACTTGTTTAGTTGAGTTAAGCAAAATCCTTATTATCAAAGCTACATTGCACTCAATTGATCTAAATTTTCTTCCATTCTTTTTTTTGTCATTGGTAGAAATACCCAAATCTTTTAAATAATATTACATTTTAAAAATAACTGGTCCTAGATCTTCTCTTTTACACTTTCCAATAAGCTTCATTTCTTGTGGTTTCTGTTCTCAGTGGTTTCCATTCTTTGACTTCTTTAATTCTGTGAATCATTCTGTTAATCCCTCCTTTTGATTCTGCCTATGATATAAAGGGTTAAATAAGATAACTCTAAACTTCCATCCAAATATTAAATCATATTATGTATGTATATATATATATGTATATATATATATATATATATATACACACACATATATAAGAATCTTATGACATTTTCCTATACTGTAAGGCAGAAAATAAAATACTAGGTCTGAGTTAGGAAGACCTGAGTTCAAATTCAACCTCAGACACTTGTTTGTGACTCTGGACAAGTCACTTTACCTCTACTTCAGTTTCTTATCTGTAAAATGAGAATAAAACATTACTTACTTTTTAAGGTTGTTGAAGGATTAAATGAGATAATAATTTAAAACATTTAGCAAAAAAGTCTGGTACATAGAAGTATTATATAATTGTGGGCTGGACATTTTTTATATTACATAACTCCTGACTCTGCTCTCTATTATTTACCAATAGTTATTTTTCCTGATGTTCTATATTATCATAATATTTCTATATTTTTCTACTCTTTACCTTATGCTGTATGGGTAGTTTTTTTATGAAATACTACAATGTATTTGTGACTTTCCTCCTTGAAGATATTGTCCATCTTCTTTTCTCTTACTTTTTGATTTATGAAATATAATAAAACTTCATTTGGATGACATCAACTCAACTGAAACCTGATAATCATTTGGACAGAAAACCACCTTTGTATTATTGCTAAGCAAAAAACAAACAAACAAATTTAAAGAAATGTTTGGCCTATAAGGGAATACAACTTGTTAAAAAAAATTTTATGAATGCTCAATTTTTAAAAAAAGTATTTTTACTACAAAAGAATCTTTTCTATTCTTGAAAACAGCTGTGAAAGGAATAGAAGTCTCCAATGTATAATATCTCTCAAAAATGCCATAAATAAAATGAAGAGGGAAAAATCTAAGAGACAGATATATCTACACAAGTTCTAGATGAGTTATTTTTGTAAGGTGTTGATACAGTAAGCATTTTTAGACACAGGTGGAACTGGGACTGCATGAACGTGAATGGACAAGATTAGTTTATATTACTGTCTGTAGAAAAAAGTGATAAAACTACATTCCATTATAAAAGAGCTGTCTTTAGAAACATGGCAATTGGAAAGGTGTGCTAAGACTGGATATGGACCATATGGTCCTGATTTTCAAAAAGGAAACATAAATTCTTCCAACTATGAGTTTGTAAGCTTGATTTCACTCCCTGCAGAATTCTGAAACATATTATTAAAAGGATAATTTAGGAGCATTTAGAAAGAGCAATGGGGATGACTAAGAGCAATCTACATGGTAACATTAAGAAAAGGTCATTACAGCACAACTCCATTTCCTTTTTTTTTTCCTTAACAATGATTACTAGAAATGTACAAATTAGAGAAATTGTATAGATGTACTATGTCTGATATTTAGTGAGGTATTTGGCAAAATTTCTTACTATCCTTCTGATCAACATGGAAATGGTCTAGATGAAAATACAGTTAATTAGATTTATAACTGGATGAATGACTAGATCCAAAGTGTAGACATTATTAGATTGATGTCAGTTTGCTAAGAGGTCTCTCTCTCTCCTGGCATTCCTGAGGAATGTGTCAGGATGATATTCAAAAATTTAATTTAATGTACATATTAAAGTACCACTATCGTGTTGGGGAGACAAAAAATAAAACAGTCCTTAATCTCTATGAGTTTATAATATACTGTGGATAAGTTGGGTTATCTTCAAAATTTTTCATCATTAAATTCTATGAAGGGATGGATGACAAACTTATCAAACTTAAAGATAACACTAACATATTGATTTACAGAATTAGGATTCAGAAAGATCTTATTGGATTAAAATGAGTGGCAGAATTGATTAAAATGAGAATCAACATGGAGGAATATAAAATCTTATATTGAGGTTCAAAAAATCAATAATACAAGTATAGCATGGAAAAGGTAAAAAACAATTTATGTACATGCTTTCAGTGTAGAACCAAGTAAGACCATACAGAGATTGGTTGAAGGAGCTTAGAATGTTTAACTTGAAGAAATGAAGAATTAAGGGGTGTATGATAACTATCTTTAAAAATCTGAAGTTTTTTTTCCTGAATTGGACTTGATTAGAGGGAAAAACTAATAGATAAAATTGGAGAATCACATAGAAAGAATTTGGCTTTGTAAAGGAAAATAACTTCATAACAAAGGGATATCTACATAAGGGCAGATGGGCTACATTAAGAACTAGAAAATTTTCCCTCCTTGGAGGTCATAAGGGGGATGTTGGATGCTCACTTTCTGAAGATTATATGTTTAAAGTGTGGAAGAGACAGAAAAAATCATCTAGGCCCAAGTTCTCTCCTTTTCCAGATGAGGAGACTGAGTTCCAGGGAGGTTAAATAATTTGCTTCTACTTCCTCTGTTATCATTCACTTCTTAACTCTTTGTAAACTAACTTTCAAACTCACCCTTCAAGTCAAACTGTTCTTTTTTAATTTTGTAAAATGTTTTATGATTTAACAACTATGACTGATGCAATGATTAACCATGATTCCAGGGGATCCATGATGAAGTAAACTATTCATCTCCCCACAGACAAATAATAGACTCAAGATAGAAAATGAGACATATGTTTTCCGACATGGAAATATGGGGACTTGTTTTGCTTGATTATGCATATGCAAGAATTATATTTTTCTCTTTTGATTTTTGAGTGGGAATGAGAAAGGAGAAAAGAGAAAAAATAAAAGCTTAATTGAAAAAAAATAAGTTTTTTTTCTCACAGTAACATTTTTTATATTTGTTTTTAGAACTTTGAGTTCCAGATCTTCTTCCTTTCTCACTCCTTAATCCTAACTCCACTGAAAAGTTACATGTGAAGTTAGGCAAAACATTTCTATAAAAGTCATGTTATGAAAGAAAACATAGTTTCCCACAAAAAAACTCTAGAAAAATAAAGTAAAAAAGAAGACATCTTTTAATCTGTATCCAGATACAAATCAGTTATTTTTTTTTGATATGGGTAGCATTTTTCATAATAAATCCTTCAGAGTATATCATTATATTGCTTAGAATAGCAAAGTCATTCATAGCTGATCATCCCATAACATTGCTATTATTTTGTACATAGTATGTTTCACTTTGCATGAGCTCACCCAGGTTTTTCTAAAAGCATCCTGATCATTATTTTTTTAATAGAACAATATTCCATTGTAATTACATACCACACTTTGTTCAACCATTCCCCAGTTGATGGGTATTCCCCAGATTTCCAATTATTTTCCTTGAGAAAAGAACTGCTATAAATGCTTTTATACATATATGTCTCTTTCCTTTTTTTTTTAAATTCTTTTGGGATACATTACTAGTATTGATATTGCTAGGTCAAAAGGTATGCATGATTTTATAGCCCTTTGGGAAAAGATAATAACTTTTGATCACTTATCACCTGGGAAATGACTCATTTAAAAAAAAAAAAAGGTTTTACCCAGTTCCCCATACATTTGAGAAATGAAGACTTCATCAGAGAAACTTCCTTCAAAATTCTTTTCACAATTATTATTGCAACTGTATTTCCTGCCTGCATATTCTATTCTCACTGTCCTTTTACACTGTTCATCCTCAAAAGTGTTTTGCTTCTGATCACCCTTACCCAAAGGTGTCCTCTTTTTTATCACCTTCCCCTCTTCTCATATCTCCTTCCTCTCCTTTTTTGCCTGTAGACTAAGACAATTTCTATATCCATATTGAGTGTGCATGTTATTTTCTCTTTGAGCCAATTCTGATGAGAATAAGGTTCATTCATTTGTCTTCCCTTCCCTCTCTTTTTTTCCACTATAGCTGTTTTGAGACTTCTTTTGTGGCAATTAATTTATTCTATCACACTTCTCAATTTTCCTTTCTCCCAATACAGTGCTCTCTCTCCCCTTAATTTTATTTTTGTAGATATTGTGTAAGGTATGGGCTACTTCTTTGGAGGGCCAAAGGGTCAGCCAGAGTCAGGATAAATAAAAGTCCTTGGTCTTTAGGGGGAGAAGTGAAAGAAACAAGCAAACTGCCATGAGGCTTGCCAGTGATGGATCCTGGATTCTTGAGTCCAAAGTCACCAACTTCTCTCCTCCTCATCCTGCCACAAAGTCAGTCTGGCCTCTGTCCCTCCACCCTCCAATTCTTGCCTAAGATTATCTCAACACCAAACACTTACCTAGCATCAACTGTGAGAAGAGCCATTTATCCAAACATATGCTAATAGGTTATCTTTTCATGGTTTCTGATGCTCTAAAATTTATTTAGTCATTATTTAAACCTATTTGAAGGAATTTAGGGGAGACCTCAAGCAAGACATCATTCATCTATCTTGGCCAAGTCAAACTGTTCTTGAGAAAATTATCAATTACCTCAACCCTCTAATTGAATATATCTGTTCAATCATCATTCCACTTAACTTTTCTTCTTTCATTTGACAAACTATTGAATATCCTCTCCTCTATATGCTCTTATCTCCACTATTTTATTATGTTCCTTTTCTGATTGTCCTCCTACCTGTTCAACTGTAACTCTACAATCTCCTTTGCTGCTTTGGTGACCATCTCACACCTCCTACATGTGAGTGTTTCCAGTGTTCTTCCTTGGGCCAATTAAATTATCTATCTTGTTAGCTTCATCAACACTAATAGATATAATTATTATCTCTGCGGAGATGATTCATAGAACTAAATATCAAATTCAAAGCTTTTCCTTGAGTCCATCCAACATTACTGACTATTATATGTTTCATACTAGATGGACAGGAGATGTCTTAAACTCAACATGTCTAAAGAAAAACTTATAACATTCCTCTTATATCTGCTTCTCTTCTAAACTTCTTTCTTTTTGTCAAAGATGCCATCACTATTGCAGTCTATCAGGTTTGTATCTTGGAATAATCTTTGACTTCTCATTGTCCCTTGCCATATATGTTTATGTGTGTGTGTGTGTGTGTGTGTGTGTGTAAATGTATATATACACATATATGTCTATCTATATATTTGCCGAAGATTTCCATTTTGACCTTCACAATACCTCTTGCTTCTGACTCTTTCTCTCTACTCCTACAACCACCAATTTAATTCTAGTCTGTATCACCTCTTGCCTGGATTGACATAAGTATCTCCCATGTTTTCTCTGTCTCAAGTTCTTCCCCACATTGATCTAGCTTTTATGTAGCTGCTAAAATGATTTCCCTTACATATGGATATGATCACGTCCCTCCCCTATTCATTCAGCTTCAGTAACTTTCTATTGCCTCTATAATCAAATGTAAACTCCTCCTCTTAGCTTTTAAAGACCTTTAACCACCTGGCACCACACTATCTTTTTTTTTAAGCTTTCTTGGATATTACTTTCCCCTGTACTCTTTAATTCAGCCAAAACATCTCTCTTTTTCTCAAAAATAGAATTTTATCACTCATCTTTGTAGCTGAACTTGTTTTCTTTCATGTATAGAATATCTTCAATCTCAAGTCTTACCTTACAGAATCCCTCTTTTCTAAATGAAATCTTTTTATCCACCAAAATCTCCAATTTTCTTTTCCCCAAACTACCTTGTAATTAGCTACTTTTTATGTATTCTCTTGTATTTATCATGAACATATTTATATATACATTTACTGTATCCCTCTTAGAGACAATTCACTCCTCTTAAGAAGAATTATTGTAATTATTTCCCAGGACTACACAAGTAACAAGTGACAAAACATGTTTCAAACACACGTTCTCTGACTCCAAAGACAATTCATTTTCCACTCACCCATAATGCCTACCAGGAAGTCAAAGGGGACATTTTCTTTTAGGGAGAGATTAGAACTGAGGAACTTTATAACTCTGACATCCTGTTGATCTTTATCCTCTAAGCATTGAAAAACCACTGATTGTGTGTGTGTATGTGTGTAAATTAAATGATAAAAATAGATGCTTTAGGAAGATTAATATTCAAAGAAAATTCTTTTCCTAGTACATCCTGAGCCCTTTCACCATTTTTTAAAACCTGTCTCAATTATAATGTTACCTTTCTATAGAAATGTGTTAATTTCACGTTTGGGATCTTGACAATGTCTAATAAAATGTTGGCACTTTCTAAATGTTTAATAAATAATAATAATTATAGTAATAATAATAGGACTTCTACTTTGATGACAAGCCAATACCCTCCTTTCTTCCACAGCCTGTCAGTTTCTTATTAGTTCTTCTTTAGGTACTTTTGCTTTCTCTTTTCACACCTGAGTTACAAAGATTAAAGTGGCTCTAATCCTTCCTACCTACTACTATTGCAGGTCCAACTCTGTCAATAGGTCTTATTCCTCAAAAAAGAATCCAGGCTACAACTAATGGATGTGTGTTTGCCTTACCTCACCTAACCCCTCGATTTCTCTCTCCTCTCCTCTCCCTTTCTTTCTCCTTTCTCTTCCTCTATAAGTGTATGTATGTTTGTATTTCTGTCTCATTGTGTCTCTCTGTACAAGTCATTTGAAGTACTGTGAAAACATAATGTAACAGAAAAAGGAAGACTGAATTTGTAATCAAGAAACTTGGGTAAAAACTCTGGTTATGATACTTATGAATTGTGTGACATAGGGTAAACCATTTATCTTTACTTAGGCTCAGTTTCCTTATCTACAAAATGTATAAAATTATATTCACAATAATATTCATACTTCCTAATTCACATGGTTATTATGAGCAAAATACTTTACAGGACTATGTAAATATTAGTTATTGTTATCATTGTTCAATATAAGCCCTTCGTGAAGTCCTCAAATTAAAAAAAAATTATATCTAGCATATCATGTAAAAATAAATGTATTGCTTAAAGTATATCAAATAGTTTCTCAATTTTTGTTCCTTTCACATAGTAGATGCTGAGCAAATATTTTTGAACTAGTGAATTGTCTGGGCTTAATATGTCTCCCTGCAATCTTATTCCATTTAGAAAGAATAACAGTACAATTTCTTTTGAACTATCTTGGTTTCCAAACATATGGATAGAATAAAGGGGGGATTGTCTTTTTTATTAGATGGTGTTTTGAAGAAAGTACTTTTCAGACCTAAAAACACCATAAAAAGTGTAAGTTATTGTTGTTATAAGGATCTGTAACTTCTCACTGTGGGTACCTCCTACATAAATTCAGATAGCTTAACAGTTTCATGGAGGTTGAAATGGTAAGACATGACAACTAATTATACATGGAGCAAGGGATTATGAGAAGTCATGGAAAGATCACTCCAACGTATAGACTTGAGACTGCATGATGCCTTTGAAAGAAATAGGGTGGTTTGGAAGAGGAATGAGTTTGGGGAAAAGATAGTAAGTTTTGTTTCATCATGTTAAGTTTGAGATATCTTCTTGACACTTAATTTGAAACAATCAATATATAGATGGTGATGTGGGACTGAAACTCAAGGAAACTGCTTAGCCTTAACTTATAGATCAGTGGGTTATCTGCAAAGAGGTTATCAAAGCCATAACTTGAATAAAAATCCCTTGAAAATCTTTTTGAGAACTCTAGAACTGTAAGTTCTTGTTATGTTTCTCAGATTCTATATGGAATGCTTGGGATAATCATTTTTGCCGTATATGGAACAATATCCAATCAGTCCGAAACTCTAACCCCAAACCTGAAAAATATAAAAAATCAAACAGCAAAGGATATTATTAAGACAACACAGTGAGGTAATCAATATTGGGAAACAAACAGGTAATAATATGTAGATGTCTTCCTTTTATAATTCATATGCTTTTTTTTCTCTCTTTAAAATATGGATTTCAATTTATTCCTGCAGTCCTTTTGAATTTGATACAATTCAACTCTTGCCATTGATGTGGATCCCATCATCCTAATGTTTCATGAGCTTCATACAAAATGTAGCTTCATTGTGTCACGCTTTCCTCTGATTGTGTTTCCAGTTCCTTCTCTGCCTCAGCCATTTTTAGTAAACTTATAATTCTAGGCATCTTGAGGCCTAGTACCTGGTGGCTCTCCTTCCTTATCCTCTCTTCTTCTCTTCAAAAATTGTACTTTTTGACACAATTCCTCCAAATTCATAAATCCCTTAGGATTTAGAACTCATAAGGTTGCCTTTCCCTAGTGAAATCAAACTCCATTGCCTCATATATTATGGACAAATTAGGTTGGACAGGAGGCATCAATTACTGGAAATTTGGCACCTTCATTACACTTAAAATAATCTTTGTGAGTTTCTGGGGCTGACAAATTCATCACCTTTTGGCCAAGCTGGTGGCCCCCTCTAAATTTTTTTCCTCAGATGACAAACATAGAGTTCTTCATCATACCCTTTCCATCTCATCAGGATCTGGTAGAGCCTGTGATTTAGGAAAACAAAATTTTAGAAGCAAAGCATGTTCTATGATTCACTGAAACATTACATAGGGACTTTGGGAGAAGAACATAGCCAAATACTCCCTTTCAAAAAAAAAAAAAAAAGAGGTTGCATGTATCTTCTCAACCTTGAATAGTACGTTTATATTCATTGTTATCATAGATAAATATTTATTGAGTATACACTCCATGTATGGCACAAAACCTTGAGCATCCAAAGTCTCTTCTAGAGTCTTATATGAGGTCCCATGAATGAGATTCTCCTTTTCCACTGTTAAAATCTTCAAGCTGAATTGGCAAAGATGAAAATCTCAACAAACTTTTGGCTTTGGGGAATGATTCTTACTTAGTGTGAGAGAAGTTCTGAGTTAAAATTCCAGATAATTCACATTAGAGACATCTTGGTGACACTAATTAGAGGATTGCATTTGGAGCCAGGAAAAACTGAGTTCAAATCCCATATTGGATATTTACTAACTATGTAACTGTGGACAAATCATTTAAGCTCTTTCAGGTTTGATTTCCTCATCTTAATTTGTACGGGTTGAACTCCAAGATCCCTCTATATTTTAAATCTAGCATCCTGTGGGCAAGAGGAAAATACAAGCAGTCAGTATTGGAGGAGTTGTGGAAAGTACTGAAGGGGTATGAATGCCATGTACAGAACTGTAAGTTGGTCCAAACATTCTGAGAAGTATTTTTAATTGATGCTCAAAAAATTGCTGCCATGTTCATACCATTTGATCCAGAGAGCCAATTACTAGGCATCTTTCCCCAGGGAAATTAAAGAAAAAAAGACCATATGGACCAAAATATTTATGTTGGAAGATTTGTAATAGTAAAGAACTAGAAACAAAGTGACACCTATTGTTTGGGGAATGGCTCAACAAATTGAGGTACATAAATGTGAAGAAATCTGATTGAAATTTAAGAAACAACAAAAATGGAAATCAAAGAAGTATCAATAGATATATGACTTTTCATGCTGGGTATACTTATTTTAAGTGAAGCAAGCAAAACCAGTAAAACAATAGACATAATGACTAGATCATGTAAATGGGGAAAAAATGATAAGAATTGAAACTAAACCTTGTTCAGTGACAATGCATGCAATCACCATGCTTGACTCCAAAGAAGACATATGATAATGTATCTTTCTTCTTTGAAATAAGGGACAATGGAATGGTTATTCCTTTGGACTTACTTGACATATTGGTTTATTTTGTTGAGCTGTTTTTCCATTTCTTCATTACTTTTTTAAAATTAAAGCTTTTATGGATAATTTTTCAATATTAATTCCTGCAAAACCTTGTGTTCCAATTTCCTCCTTTCCTTCCTCCCCTCCCCTAGATATCAAGTAGTAGAAATATATGTTAAATCCAATATATGCATATATGTTTTTACAATTATCTTGTTGAACAAGAAAATCAAATCAAACTGGAAAAATAAGAAAGAAAAAATGCAAGCAAACAACAAGAAAAAGAGTGAAAATGCTATGTTGTGAATCACACTCAGTTCCCACAGTCCTCTCTCTGGGAGCAGATGGCTCTCTTCATCATTAAACAATTGGAATTGGTCTGAATCATTTTATTGTTGAAGAGAGCCAAGTCCATCAGAATTAATCATTATATAATCATGTTGTTGTTGAGTACAGTGATCTCCCAGTTCTGTTCATTCCACTTAGCATCAGTTCATATAAGTCTCTCCAGGATTCTCCCTCATTCTTTTTAAAAACAAACAAACAAAACAAAACAAAACACAAAATAACATTTCTTATAAGGGATGTTTCTCTTACAGAAGAGATAAAATAGAGGAGAAGAAAGAGATACAATATAAAATGAAGGTGATATAAAAACCAATATACCAATAAATTTTTAAAAAGTATTACAGATAACCTCTGAAATGTTAATAGGGAATGTTCTTGCTTGATTGTTAAATCCCTCATGTTTTAGATCATACTTTCCCCATGAAAATTTTGTGTTCTTCCTTTTTGGAACTGTCCTTTCCCTCTTTAATTTGGAAGCTGTTTTATATACTAATAGAATCAATATCAATGTTATTAATAGGCGCTGTATCACTTGGGGAAATCTTTCCCTTTCTTCCCAGGTATTTTTTAACATTCTACCTTTATTGTTCAGACCCATCAATTAATAACTAATAGTAGAAGTTTCTGGCAAAGGAGAGGGGAAGATAGTGTCACAGTACTATTATATTAATAGTCAATAAATCTATTTCTACTTATAACTGGTCATGTCAATGGAGGCTGCAGTCAGGGCAGGCCAGTTTAATTAAATCATGGAAAGATGGTAGAAACCAATATATCATTTCTTTAATTACTTTAGCTTTTCTATAGGCTTTTCTTGCTTTACGAAGGCTTTAGAGAAAAGTTGCTACAGGAAACCAATAATAGAACACCTGCAGGAACAAGCCAAGGTCATCCTATTCCTCTCTCAGCTGGCCATATGTCTTTCCCTTCTCCTGTCATTTTTCCTTCTGCCTACTTGGCATATACAGTCTCTTACTTCCTGGCTCTTCTCACAGCTTCAGTGAGAACACTTATTTCTTGCTCCACCTGAGAATAGCAAGTTCCTTCTGGTATGATTTCAAATGATTAAAATGGATTAAATTTTTTTAAATTTATTTTGGGAAGATAAAATTTGACTAAACAACTGCAGAAAAGCTGCCTCAGTCTCCCCTTGTCCTCTTTGCTCTGGTTAAATGGCTCCTTGCTTCCCATTTCTGTTGTGGTTTTAAGAAGCATCACTTCTGACACTGAATCTGCACAGAATCCTGAAAGCAGAAAAGGACTTATTGACCACTTGTAGTCCACCCCCTTTGTTTTAGAGGTGAAAAAAACTAAAGTCCATAGAGAGATAAAGTGATTTGACCTAAAGTGACATGGTTATTTAGAGCAAGACTGCACGAAAATCTAGACCTCTAGTTCCAAGTTTAGTTTTATTTTTCCACATAGCATTGCCTCTCATGATAATAGATTGTTCAGGTGAAAAATAGAAACAATTCAGTTAATCATGTGTTTTGATGTATAGACAAAAACTTAGTTCAATGTAACTACTGACCTGAGCTATACTACCTCCTCCCCTTTTTTTCTTTTTCAAAACTTACTATATTTCTGGCTGTCTTCTTTCTTGGTATAACATGACGGATTGTACTTATTTAAAAATTCTTCATTGGCACCAGAGATTCAATATATAGGAAAAACCTCTAACCTTGGATTCAGGGTAAGAGTTAATAAATATTCAAAGTTTGACTCGTCTATCTTTCTAGACTTATTTCACATTACAACCCTCTGCACACTCCATGTTCCAGACAAATTGGCCTCCTTGTTGTTCCATGAACCCAGCATCCCATCTCCCATCTCTATGACTTTCCCTAGGCTGCCTATCTGTCCCTTACAGCCTTTTAAAACAAATTCTCTCAGCACATTTACTTCTAGAAGCTTTTTCCTTTCCTGTCTCTGCTTACTGCCATCTCTTTTAGCAATCTTTGATCAATTACTCCTGATGGTTAGTCTCTTATTTTTTTCTCTTTCCTTCTCTTTCTCCCTCTCCTTCCTTTCCTTCTCCTTGTCCTTTTTCTTCTCCTTCTCCTTCTCCTTTTCCCTCTCCCTCTTCCTCTTCCTTTCCTTTTCCCTCTGACTCTCTCTTCCTCTCTGCCTCTGCCTCTTTTTTTCCCCTCTCTTCTCCTTCTCTGTATTATTAATATGTATTTTATCAAAATCCTCCTTTTCTACCTCAGAATAGTGTAAGTTTTTTGAGGGCAAGGAATCTCTACCATTATGTTTTTCTGAAGTGCCTTGTGAAACCAGTTGGTGGTGTAGTGAACAGAGTACCATGTCTCTGGTCAGGAAGATGAGTTCAAAGCCACGACAGATATGTGTGGTCCTGGACAAATGACTTAACCCTCTTTGCCTCAGTTTCCTCATTTGCAAAACGAGGAAAGGAATGGAAAACAAATTCAATATCTTTGCCAAGAAATCCCAAATGTGGTAAAAAAGAGGAGGACATAAATGAAATGACTGAACAACAGAAACATAGTAGCATGTGCATATTAGACATTTTATTATACTGGATAGAACAAAGAAAATGAATGCAGAGGAATGTAATGATCAAGAAAAAGGAATGATTCAAGGAATGCAAATAATATAAAAATAGAATGCAAGTTCCTTGTGGGCAAGAACTTGCTCTATGGTTTGTTGTTGTTTGTTTAGTTTTTAGTTGGGAAAAGTCTTTGTTTACTCAGAATCTAACACAATGCTTGACTCATAGATGGTTGTTAATTTAAATTCAAATGAATTAATTAAGTAGAGGAATATATCAATATCACCTTTAAAAACCATGTTCTCCAGAACTAACTCTATTCCATAAGGTTTATTTGCTGGAATTGGGCCAAAGTAGAAAAACTGTGATACTTAATGAGATTTTCCCCAACAACTTCTAACGTCATGGACAAAAAGAAATCTCATCTTTCCCACTTGAGGTTATTTACATATAGATTTATGATACATTGTAAAGTAAATTTTTTCCTGTTTCATTTTTAAAATAATTTTATTTATTTTTTATTATGATATCTTTTTACTTACAAAACATATATATATATGAGTAATTTTTTCAACATTGACTCTTGCAAAACTTTTTGTTCCAAAATTTTCCCTCATTTCTCCTACCCCCTCCCCCAGATGGCAGATAGTCAAATACCTGTTAAGTATGTTAAATTATATGTTAAATCCAATATATGTATACATATTTATACAGTTATCTTGCTGCACAAGAAAAATTGGATTGAGAAAGAAAAAAAAAACCTGAGAAGGGAAACAAAAATGCAAGCAAACAATAACAGAAAGAATGAAAATTCTATGTTGTGGTCTACACTCTGGTCCCAAAGTGTGTAGGGTGTAGATGACTCTCTTCATTACTGGACAATTGGAACTGATTTGGTTCATCTCATTGTTGAAGAGACCCACGTCCATCAGAATTGATCATCATATAGTACTGTTGTTGCTGTGTATAATGATCTTCTGGTTCTGCTCATTTCATTTAGCATCAGTTCATGTCAGTCTCTGCAGGTCTTTCCAAAATCATCCTATTCATCATTTCTTACAGAAAAATAACATTCCATAATATTAGTATACCACAATTGATTTAGCCATTCTCCAGTTGATGGGCATCCACTCAATTTTCCAGTTTCTGGTCACTACAAGAAGGGCTGCCACAAACATTTTTGCACATGTGGGTCCATTTACTTTCTTTAAAGATCTCTTTGGTATATTGGTATATAAGCCCAGTAGAAACACTTCTGGGTCAAAGTATATACAGATTGATAATTTTTTGGGCATAGTTCCAAATTGCTCTCCAGAATGGCCGGATTCTTTCACAACTCCACCAACAATGTATCAGTGAACCCGTTTTCCCACATCCCCTCCAACATTCAGCATTATCCATTTGTTCAATTCTGATTTTTAGTGAATTATTTTCATTTACTTTTTTTTTAACTTCTTTTTGTATTTGTCCAATTGAGTTTTTAGATGAGTTGTATTGTTCTATGGAATTTTTTTTTCCATTTTACAACTTCTGTTTTTTAAGGCGTTATTTTCTTTTTCCATTTCACAAATTTTGTTTTCCTGGGAGTTATTTGCCTTTTTCATTTCACAAATTCTGTTTTTCTGAGAGTTGTTTTCTTTTTCCATTTTGTCAAATTTGTCTTTTAATGAGTTATATGTCTTTTCCAAATCCTCTTGCAAAGTTTTCCTTTCCTTTCCCCATTTTTCTTCTACTTCTCTTTTAAGATCCTTTTAAATTTCTTCTAGGAGAGCCCTATGTTATTGGGACCAGGTTATATCACCTTTTGGGGCTTCATGTGGAGACAATCTGCTTTTAGTCTCCTCAGGGTTTGAAATCTGTTCTTCTCTTTCACCATAGAAACTAACTATAGTTAGAGTTCTCTTTGTCTTTTTACTAATTAAAAAAACAAAAAACAAAAAAACAAAAATAAAACTTGGGATATGATTTTAGGGCAAGGAAGCATTTCCAAACTTCCTCTACAAGTCACAGCAAAGTAGCAGCAGAGAGGCAGCAGCAGTGGAGGGGCAGCAGCTGCGCTGTGATTGTGCTGACTCACTCCTAGTGCTGGGTGGATGTGGCCAGGTCCTGTGATACTCCAGCACATTGGGGTTCACTATTTACCTTTTATGTTTGTGTGGGATGTTTTCTAATTTCTCTGATGATCTACTGGCTTGCAACCAGGGCAGACTGGCCAACACTGTGATAGAATCCTCCCTGTAGATTCTCCATCACACAGAGTCTGCACCACCCTGTGAAGACTGCACCCACCCCAGGTCTGCACTGCATGCATTGGTGTCCTGTGCTTGGCCACCTCCTTCCATGCCCAACTGAAACAGACCTTTTCTGGTGATCTTTGAAATTACTTTCTGTGGTAATTTGCTGAACCCCCAATATTTGTGAATTCTGTCAGTCTAGAACTAATTCAGAGGCTAAATTTGCTAATTAATTGAGAGTCATTGGAGAAGGTCAGAAAGAAATGTGTGTCCTCTCTGCCATCTTGGCTCAGCATCCCCGGATAGTGAATTAAGTTTATTCCTACCATTATTATTTTCAATAAAGATCATTAATTACATTAATATAGTACTTTAAAATTGATAAAGTTTCAACTCACTTGATCTATACAGATATATGAAGTGTTATATCTCATTTTCCAAAAGAAGAAAAAGGACAGAAATATTTAGTGACTTGTCTATGATTGAATGTCTAGTCAGTGTGAGAAATTAGATTAAAAACTTAGGTTGTCCTGACCAAACCTGATGCTACACTAGCAAATAATATCTGGAAATGTCTACTCTGAAGAAAAATAATGAAGGCCTAAAGGAAATTGATTGTGATCACTGAATCTTTTTCGTTGCTAGAATAGCATTCTTGCCATGGCAGACCAACCAATATTAAAACTAGTTTTCATTGTTTTCTGGAAAAAGACTAGGAGAAAAATCTTCTATGTGTAATAAAGTGATTGATAAATGCATGGGTTTCTTGTCCTTGTCTGAAAACCTTCTGGATCTTTTATTTCAATGCTTAGTTTAATTTTAATGGGAAAAATTGTGATTCTTTTCAAATTCATGATTTGATAGAGCAATTTACAGATGTTTGCATGAATGCCAGATCAATTATGGAGATTTAGATAACCAATGAAAAACACAGTTGAGATTCCAGGAATTAAAGAAGCTAGCCTTATACTCCATGTCCCTGACGGAATGCCCTATTGCTTTGAGTAAATTCAAGGCATCCAGATTCTAAGCTGTACAAATTATTTAGTAAATCTAAAAATCCACATATTGATTTCATGCACGTGGTGATATGAATAATTCATCAGCAAAACACAGAAGATCATATTATGGCTCCTGCATGATTATTTCAAATATAGTTTTTAATCACAAAGTTTCAGACCTGAAAGAGACCCCCAAGATAATCAAGTTCCAGAAATCCCAAATTGACAGTTGTTTTTGCAACCTTCCATCCCTAATCATGTCATATTAAATAGCTTGTTGTCCCTTATTGTGATGTCTGTGTAATGAGATTAACAAATATTTAGGAAGAGAAACAGAAGTTTTGGATAATAGTAGAGCAAGTAGATTAGTGATACGGATATAAATAGATGATCTCCCCTTTATTTTACAAGTGAGGAAAATGAAATCAAAAGAGATAAAAGGATCAAACATTAAGTACCAACTGTGTGCCAGACACCATTCTAAGTGTTTTACAAAATATTATTTCATTTTATGCATACAACAACCTGGAAGGTGGGTGCTAGTATTATTATCCTTATTTTAAAACTGAGAAAATTTAGGAAGAGATCTGATTTGCCCAAAGTCACACTAACAAGTAACTATCCAAGACTAAACTGGAATTCTAGACTATGCTTATGCTATTTAAGTCTCAGTGTCTGATTGTAAAATTAGAAAAGATAATATTGAATTATACAAGTTCTAAGGTTCTTTTCAGGTCCAGATATTTGCTAGCATTTTCCTTCATTGTTATTCATGGGAATTATATAGAAACAAATTTTCTGTTGAGCCAGGGAGAATTCTGTAATGGAGTCGGATTTATCTCTGAAGTCTTACATGATTTCTCTAGAAATTTAGAATGTAGAATCTTTAGATTGATAAATTTCTAGAATGCTCTGAAATCATTCTGTAAGATAAAGTCAACTCTGAAACCCACACCTCCTCAGCATGTCATTATTGGGTTCCTTCCCTTCCTCTGGCTGAAGAGAGTGGAGAGGGAACATCTTGAACATTTTTACTGATCCTTCACCATTTAAGAAGTGCACATAGGGAATTCTTATCAAATCCTATCTAGCTGCTTTTATTGTCTTCATTATATCCAGAAAATGATGAAATCAGCTCTGAAAATTTCACCTTTGTTATGTATAGATATTTTAAAACTATATATTAAATTAAGCACAGTAGTAAGAAAATGTCTTATAATGTACCATTCTGAATATATTTTTGTTTTCTTCTGTATAAGTTTCATTGATGATTTTTTCTTTTTTCATCTCTATCTCTACTTCCTAGCTCTCCCCATCATCTCCATACCACAATGGAAACCCTTCCCTTTTAACAAACAGATTTTATTGAGTAAAATAAATCAATATATTGGCCATGTCTGAAAAACTTATGTCTCTTAATTTCTTTTTTTTAAATTAATTTTATAATTATAACATTTTTGACAGTATATATGCATAGTAAATTTTTTACAACATTATCCCTTGTGCTCCCTTCTATTCCGAATTTTCCCCTCTTTCTCTCCACCCCCTCCCCTAGATGGCAGGCATTCCCATACATATTAAATATGTTATAGTATATCCTAGATACAATATATATGTGCAGAACCGAATTTTGTTGTTGTTGTTGTTGCAAAGGAAGAATTGGATTCGGAAAGGTAAAAATAACCTGGGAAGAAAAAGAAAAAATGCAAACAGTTTACACTGTTCCTTCTCAGTGTTCTAGTGTTCTAGGTGTAGCTGATTCTGTCCATTATTGAGCAATTGGAATTGGATTAGATCTTCTCTATGTTGAAGTGTCTCTTCATTTCTAATCTGCAGCTCCTCTGCCAAGAGATAGAAAGGATATTCATCTTCTTAAGTCATGAGTAGTACCTGCTATGATCAGAGTTCTGTAGTCTTTCAAAGTAATTTTCCTTCCATGAATGTGGTCATTGCATAAATTGTTCTGTTATCTCTGATCTGCCTTAATTCCGTCTACTCTTTCCATTAAATATAATGTCACTCTCCTTCTACTTTTCTAATATGAGAACAGACCTGAAAGGGAGAGATCACTTGCATTCCATCTTTGTGAGTGATGGATTTCAGTGATGGATCATTCTGCTATTCTCTTATGAGGCCCAAAGTGGAAGTTTTTGTGAGTTAGATGCTATCCATAAAGAATTCTAAGAATATATATATATTTTCTTCTTCTAGGAATAGGTATTTACTGATGTCATGTCTACATGATATCAAAAGAAGCAAAGCAGAGGAATTAAAATCAGTTTACAAAACATTTATTGGAAGTCTAGTATGCCCAAAGTACAAGCAATGGTTATTTGAAGACTGAAATGAAAATTATTCTTACTTTCAGATGTTTATATTGTATTTTTAGTAAATAAACATTTGTTTAATACATACTATGTGCCAGATACTATACTAAGAATTAAGGATATACAGAAAGGCAAAAAAATATCCAGACCTCACAAAGGTTATCTATTGGACAAGCTATATACAAGAGAAATCAGAAAAATTCAATAGAGAAAAAAGCACTAGTCTTAAGAGTAATTGGAGAGGCATCCTGTAGAAAGTATAACATTATCTGGAAATTATAGGAAGACAGGTAAGGCAGGAGTCAAAGATAAGGAAGAGAATTGTGGGTATATGATTAGTCAGAGAAAATGCTTAATCAGGAGATGGAGGGTCTTGTGAAAGGAAGAATATGGAGGCCAGGGCCATTGAAGGTGGAGTAGCAACATGTACCCAGATAGATACAAATAAAATGACTTAAAAGATAGGATAAGATTTAATCTACAATCTCTTTGGAACAGTGAAATCCCAATGAGGGAAATTATCTTGCCCAAAGCAGTTCTCCAACCTCTCTCTAACTTTTAGTCTTAGAAAGTTGCTTGGGACACTTAAAGACATTTCCAGGATCAAACAATATGAATTAGGGGCAGAACTTGAACCCAATGGAGAACAGCTCTCCATTTAGTGCACCACACCACTTCTAGTAGTTTTACCTCCATATCATGGTCTTCTTTGAGATCAAAGGACAACTACTACAACAAGGAAGCAAGAATATGAAAACCTGGGAGTTTGGGGAAGGACATCAGAAAACATGTGTAAGAGATAGCATCTAATTTGTGCTTTGAAAGAAGATAGGAATTTTAAGAGGTAGGAATGAGAAGAGAGTGTCTTCTAAACATGGGAGACTAATTTTGGGGGGTGTTACCAGATGATACCCCAAATTTGGATATGTAGAATTATTTTATTGACTGAATTTTTCATCCCAAAATTTAACTTCTTCTGAGTAAATCTTAATTTGTGGTAAATAGAAGGAATAGTTATTCTGATGAACTTTAAGGAAGTCATATACAATGACACATAGTGAGAGATATTGGATGGCAGAGGCACCACGTCCTGAGCCTGGCCATTTGGGCAGGTCCCCTATAACTGTGTCTCACCATATATTACATACACATCTGTTTCATGCGTCTCCCAAAGTTAAGACCAGAATCCAGTGAGAATTAGAAATACACTAGTAGCAGGTGAAGGTGCTTTGAAAGAGATTAAAATTCTGCATAAGCATGTAGTATGATTATAGAAGGGTAGAAGTAATATTGGGGGATTCTGTCAGCATCAGAGCCAGTTAATGAGTTCTTTAACAGATTTGTCATTTCTCTAAAGTCAGCTGTGAGTCTATGTCAATATCCCATGTGTTTCTGAAATGCAAACTGTGATTTTATTGATTTTAACAATAATTATTTTGAAATCTCAATAATCCTCTTGTTTTGGCTACCACCAAAGAGCAGCTACTTTGGACTTTGAGAAATAAACCTGCTTATATCCCTGCCCCCCCCCATACTTCTTTTGTTCATTGAGACTATAAGGTAAATTGGTGCCTGTTTATTTCTTGACCATGGCTAGTAGGGGAACAAAAAAGAAAAGGAAAAAAAAAGGTGAGTTCTATTGCTCAACTGCTGCCTAAGCCTTTGTTTTTGAATTCTTTTGTTCTATATTCTCCAGATGCTTTTTAAATTGTAGTTTGGGGCAGGATAATTATACACCTGCAACAAAATAGATAACAGTGAAAGACAGAGGCTTCCAACCATCAGTAGCCAACAGATGGCTGAGATGTCACAGGTACAATTTAAAATTTTATGTATATGTACATACATATACACATATGTATGTACATATATATATATCTACATGTATATTTATTAATTGGCTACTGTTGGTCACAACTTTGTGTGTGTGTGTGTGTGTGTGTGTGTGTGTGTGTGTGTGTGTGTGTGTTGGGGGACGGCTAGATAATATAATATAAATGCGACATTGAAAGATTGAATTCTAGTTGTTATCAGGTTTTTTCAGATTTTCAGGGACTGTGGCGATGGAAGGAGTTTAGATAGGCACTAGCAGACCTAGGGAATTCTCCTCTAATAATTAATAATCTAATAATAATCTAATTTGGATCTAATTAGAGAAAAAAAGTTATCTCTAGTACTGAGTAAAGAGATGAATTCCTGATTCTATTTCTCCCCAAGTGGAAGTTCTGAGAGCCTGGAAATGAGACTATTTACATGCCCTAATAACCAGTGGCCACCAGGTGGGGCCATAGTGCATAGATCACTGGACCTGAAGTCAGGAATACTTCTCAAATTCGAATCTAACCTCAAGACACTCAATGTGTTACTTAACTATGTTTGCGCCAGTCTCCCCGTCTGTAAAATGAGCTGAGGGAAATGGTAAACCATTACAATATCTTTGACAAGAAAACTCTCAATGGGATTACAAAGAATAGGACGTGACTGAAACAACTGAACAACAGGAACAATTGCAATCAACGGCCAGGTTGATAAATGCTAAAAAGAGCGTAGGATTTTGTGTTGTGATGACCCACATGGGGTTAATCTCTGCCCTGGTCAGTTACCCCTCTCTCTGCTCCATTGCCAAACTCATTGATCTTGATTTTGGTTATGTATTCTTATGAATAGCTAATGTTGGGCAGAGGATGTGTATGTTGGATAAAAGTGAATGGTTCTGGGAAAGCCCTGACCTACTTCCTAAAGCCAAGTTTCTTATAAGAGCTGAGTCAATAGTATCATTTTTCAATATAATGAATATGATGCCATTTGTGTTAATAACACCATCAGTGCCTGAGTCACATGAAATTATCAAGTTTCTGTGAAAGACAGGTAAGATAAGGGGAGAGATATAAAGCAGAGAGACTAATTAGGAATCACTTACCCAACCCAGGCAAGAGATAATGAGGGACTGAATTAGGTGGTAGCCCCTGGAGTAGAGAGAAGAGACCAGTTGCAAGAGCTGTTGTATCAATAAGCTTTAGTGATTGACTGGAATTTTGGGTAGGAAGGAAGAAAGAAAAACACATATTAAGCAACTATGTGGCAGGCATTGTGCTAAGTGATTTATAAGTATTATCTCATTTATTCCTCACAGTGATCCTAGGCGTACATGCTTTATAAATATTATCTCATTTACTCCTCACAATAATCCTGGCTGGGACATGCTATTATTATCCCCATTTTACAGATGAGGAAACAAGCAGACAGACTTCTCAGAATCACACAGACAGCAAGTACACTCTGGTCTTCTTCACTCTAGCTCAATGCTATATAGACTGTGCCCGCCACTAGGGTAGGCCAGCAGTAAGGGATGGTAAAGATTTGGCACAAAGTTGTAAACCAAGGTGACTAAAAGCATGGCGGTATGCTCAACAGAAATAGAAAAACTAGGAAAAGGGATGACTTTGAGCAGAAATGTGGGCAGTTTTGTCTTGGACACATTGAGCTTGAAATGCTATAAGATTACCAATTGGAAATTTCTAATAGGGATTTTAATTATGAAGGATTGGACATATGAAAGGAACAGGTATTGATGTAGACATCCAGAAATCAACCATATAAGAATAATAATTCATTAGTCCTGGAGTCAGGAGAACTTGTGTTCAAATCTGGCCTCAGACACTTACCATCTGTCTTTGAGCAAGTCACTTAACCCCAATTGCCTCCAAAAAAAAGTGTATTAAAAAAAAAAAAGAAGTAATAGGCAGCTAGGTGGTGCAGTGGATAAAGCAACAGCCCTGAAGTCAGGAGGACCCGAGATCAAATCTAACAGACACTTAACACTTCCTAGCTGTGTGACCCTGGGCAAGTCACTTAACCCCAATTGCCTTAGCAAAAAAAAGAAAAAGAAAAAGAAAAAAGAAATAATAATTTTGGCCAAGAGGCCTAATGAGTTCACTGAAAGATAAAGCCAACATTTGGAAGAGAGGATCAATTACTTATTGCACAAACATATTTCTGTCATCTTAAAGTCCTATCATTTAGGATCTTATATGAAGTGGTTCCTGGAAAGACAGTGCAGTTTTAAAATATTTTCATAATGTAACCAATTAAAGTTTGAGAATGAGAACTGACAAAAAAAAAAACAAAACAAAACAAAGCATTTGATTCATTGATTGGTCATTGGTGGTATTTGAGAAATCGTTTTACTTATCCTAATCTTGTAGAGGCCAACATTACTCTATAACACTCTTCTTGATTCTTGGAATGATAATTGTAACCAGGGATTCAACAATATATTTATCCTTTTCAGAGAAGAGGGCATAAACTTTTGACTATAGTTCCTCAGTTCTCTAAATCTCAAATAGATAAAAATTAGTGAGGTCCCCATTACACAATAATAAGGGACAAAATCTAGAATGGGAGTCAATCAATGTTAGAGCTAGAAGCAATCTTAGAAGTTATGTTTTAAGAAAAGAGAAGAAATATGGCTTATCCAAATCATACGGAAAGGAAAATTTGGACACTATACTTGAAGCCCCATCTTTTGTTTCTAAGACCATGTTTCCAAGTTTCTCTTGGCATTATGGCTTCCAATTCTTAAGATAAAAAAAAAGCTTTTCATTCTTTAGTGGAAAATGAGACTTAGATACACAAGATTTCTAATTTCTCCTTCTGAGAAATAGGAAAATAAATTAATAGGGATGGTAATATAGAAATCACAAGACCTTGGTTGTCTAGCATAGGTGCAAAATTTTGGGAAACTGTAAAGAAATGAAAAGTGTACAGGTAGGGAATTCTGGAAATACTTGATGGATTCTTTGGTTTAACTGAGGGCTGGCATAAAGTGAATTTTGCAACAATATGGGAACAGTCTCCTGCTGATGCTGTGGAAATGAGTAATGATTTAGTGTCTGAATTGGTGGGAAGAATCCATTGTGTTCCCTGGATATTTATTTTGCTGTGACAAGGACTGGAAGGTTTTCTCTTTGGAAAGTACTGGGAAACATAGAGGGAAGAAAGCAAGGGACTTTTATTATTCATTTGTCCAAACATGCCCAGAGGATAGGTAGTACCTCATCCCATAGCAGGGAAAGAAAGGAGGGGAAAAGGAGTGGAGTTTAAGGCAGAAAGGTCAGTGCTCAAATAGGCCATTTATAGCCGCTAGACTACTCCTGCATAGGGAAAGAGAACCTTTTAGTTGTGGACAGAAGTTATTTGTTGTAGAAGGGATGGGGAGAGTCATTTCAGGTCACATAATCTCTTCAGGTTGGTTGTTCAAAATGTGTTTGTATCACTGTTGTCTGCTTGGAATAATAATTGCAGTCTACAGGAGTGACCTTCTCCCCTTGTCTTCCTCCAACACCTCTTCCATGGGCCCTACTAGAATCGATCCTGGCTGCTTGACTGCTCACATGACTCGAATGAGATGGGAGTCATCAATTCTATTTCTTACATGGAGGACTGTTCAGTCTTACAATCTGCCTTATGCTGTCATCTAACCTCTAGACATAACCTAACAACCCTTGGGACTTGCCATCTCTACCAATAATATATCTTTAGTACTTCTGGATTTTTCTGTAATTTATGTATCTTTTATATATTGTCTCCCCCAATAACAGTGTCAGTTCCTTCATAGCAGGGATTGTTTATTTTTTTTTAATTTTATATTTCCAGTGTTTAAGGTAGTGTTTGACATGTAAGAGCTTAGCAAATGTTTTTTACTCTGACAATCCATTTATCCATTCATTTGTACATTTATTCACACAGTGTTATTTTTTGTTGATTCTGTTGCTTTGTAAAGCAAGAGGATTATGGGAAAAAGTCATAGTCCTAGCCCAAGTTCCCATGCTGTTCCTGCTGCCAATTTTTAGTAAACACCTGCTTGTAGCACATTGGACAAAAGGATTATGGAATATGTGAAGAAAAATGACACAGTCCCTGCCATCTAGAGAATTATCATGAAATGTGAGGTGTGTCCAAAGACCTATAGACAAGGAAAAAGCAGGAACACTACAAAATCACCCATAGCTACCTTTGTAACTGTGAAAACTAGCCAAAATAAAAATAGCTTCTGGCAGAGAAAGTACATTTGCCTTCATTGGAGAGTTTCAAGCAATGTCAGGATGCCAACTTCTTGGCTATGTTTTTATTTTATTTTTTTTGATTTGCAAGGACTTCTCCTACTTCCTCCCCAGTTGAAAAAGAAATAAATAATCAAGCAAAATAAATGTTCAAAATGGCCATATCTCATTTTAAACTCTGAGTCTTCACCTCTTTATCAGGAACTGGATAGTGTCTTTCATCTTCAGTGACACTCTGTTGCTTTTAGGATAAAATATAAACTCCTTAATCTGGTATTTAAAACCTATCACAATCTGTACCTAATCTACCTTTTCAGACTATTTCACATGACTCTCCTTCATCTACTCTACACTCCAGTTAAACTATACTAAAATGCTTAATTCTACTTAATTTATGCTTTCACACATTCCTTTCAAATTCCTGAGATACCTTACTGCCTCATTTCTGCCTTCCTGAATCCTTGTATTTCCTCAATGTTTCTTTCTTCTTTCTTCTTCTCAACTGTTTCGTTTTGTCAACTTGTCAACTCTCTCCTCAGATATTCCTTTCACCCCATGTCTTGCATTATAGTTATTGGTGTATATGCTATTTCTTCTTTGTATATTCCCCAATAAGTTCATTGAAGTAAAAAACAAACTATTTCATTTTTGCTCTTGCATACTAGGACATGCCTTATTGCTACATTGTGTGATGTCCTATATATAATAGGTATACAATATAGGCATGTTGAATTGATTTGAGTAGTGAAAAAAAGTCTACCTAAGGTACTCAAGGAATAATATCTCAGTATATATAATTCTTTATAGTTATTATATATATTTTCACATGTAATATTTCACATTCATATACAATAAGATATAATTGTTCCCATGACTGCAAACTTGAGATAGGCGGCACATTTTTTTTTATTTTCCCTCTTTTAGAAAAAAAGGAAACTGACTATCAAAAACATGTAATAGCCAGTCTAAGCTCATATAATGAGTTAATTATTTCTTTTTCAAGTTCAGCTCTTTAAAGAAACAAATCAAAACTATGCCACATTGACTACCATAGATATCACATTTAAAAAGATGGGAGTGAAGCTACCTCTTGAGGGAAAAATAAAATTTATGTATGTAGTGATAGCAAAAGCTAAATTGGGGAGTAAAAAGTGAGCATGGCATATGTGCAAAAGAAAAACCGGACTAACTTAAACAGAGCATGTGAAAGGGATTAGTTGGATATAAAGATAGAAATATACATTGGGATCTGGAAATTGCTGAAATTATGGCTTATATAATAGAATATTATTCCTTAGTGAACAACATGGAAAGACTTGTATGTATAAGTACAGAATAAAGAAAGTAGAACCAGGAGAGCACTATGAATTAGATTAGTGGATGAATGAAGAGGCATTTATTAAGATATTACTATGTAGTAAGAGAGGAGGCTTTTAGGTAGCACAGTGACGAAAGCACCAGACTTCTAGTCAGACAAAACCTGAGTTAAAATCTGTTCTCAGATAATTAATAGCTTTGTGATCCTGAGTAACTTCTGTTTGCCTCAGTTTCTTCAACTGTAAATTGGGTATAATCATAGCACCTACCTTTCAGAGTTGTTCTGAGGATCAAATAAGATAATATTTGTAAACTGCTTAGCGTAGTGCCTAGTCTATAATAGGCATGAAGTAAAGAGATGTAATTGTCATCATTCCCATTATTACCGGTATAGGCAGGATAGAGAGCTGATTTAGAAGCCAGGATTAACTGGCTGAATGAATGTGGGCAAGCGATGTACCTCTCAGTCCTCTAGGCAGCTTTCTATAATAATCAATTGCATAGGAAATGCTGATCTACCTGGGGAGGAGTTACCTCACTCCCTATATCAGTGAACTCACAGATTTTGTCCCTATCCCTATCCTGTGTATGAAGTATGTAAGAAGCACTGGGGGTACAAATGTAAGCAGGGAGTCTGTCTCTGCTCTCAGAATACTTACACTCTAGGGAGAGACAGATGAATACTTAGGGAAATGGTGAGCATGAACCATTTGCTTTGTAAAATTAGAAGAGAAGTGTAATAATAAAGAATAGGGTAAAATACATTTTTTCCATTGTCAAGGACAATATGGATTAGATTATGTTTGCAGAATAAAAACCAAAACAAAAAACAAAAAAAAACCAAAAAACAAAAACAAGATTGGGGAAAGATGCAAAGAATAAGGCAGAAGCAGAAGCGGTTTAATTTTGATGGCTAGGATGTTGAGTAGTGAGCCAGAAACAAATAAAATATTCACTAAATAGGATAGCAAGACTTCAGAGAAGAGATCTATGGTTGAAATAATTGAGTCCTCCATGATATGGGTTTTGATCCTGAGAGGCAGCTGAGGAGAAGGTAGCAGGGGTGTGAATGCAATAATATAAATGAATCACTAAAACACAGGGTCAAATTCAAATAGAAACAAGAAACACCAAATTAAGGATCCCTTTGGACTGATATTGACTTGATTTAAAAAATGTAATGTTATCTTTGTTTTATTGTATTTTTATTTATTTTGTTAAATATTTCTCAAATACATTTTAATTTGGTTACTCTTTCACTGGAGCACTGGGAACAGAGTGTTTGATACTTCTGCACTAAAAGACAACAAGGACTCAAAACCAATACATTGACCACTATTAGTTTTACATCATCAATAATAAAGCCCAATTCCTTGTCCTTGGTGAGACTGTAGGCTACTTGTATGAGATGTTACTTATTTTATCAGTCACATGTTAGTTTTGCTAAACTATTGCTTTTTTGCTAAAAGATCCCAAAAGTGAGGGCCCAATGAGAAAATATATTATTCAGAAGTGTATGGCATAATCATCAAAATGTGAAAATAAAATTTTTGAAGAAAATATATATAGAGGTTTATGAATATAACTGTTTAGATTTTTAGACTGAAGATATTTTTCTCAAAACCCAAGCTCTCTTCTTCATCCCTCAATGAAACTTTTTTTTATGAATTAGTCACAGTGCTTAGAGAATATTACCTACATAGAAGGGGCACCCACATGAGAGAAATTTGCCTCCTCCATCAGGTAAATTTTCCCAGCCATAGGAATAGTTACTCTAAAGTAATGAGCATTAATAGGCTTCCCATGAATATCTTACCTCCCTTCTCATCTCTAGCTGGAACTCAACTGAGTAAGAACATATTGCAAACCAGGGATGGAAAATGTCAAAGCATAAATGTCATGTCCCCACATCTCTTGGTACATAATAATTACTTAATAAATATCTCTTTATTCTGCACCATTTCTTACAAGTCTATGTTTTTCATTACAAAATGAGCATTAGTCACCTGGAATAATGTAGTTTGACCTTAGGATAAAAAACACTCTGTGAACTAAGTGGCTTCTCTACTTGTATTGTTTGAGGCTTTGGATGTAGGAGTTTTGACTTTGTTGTCCTCTGAGTTTGTATTTTGATTTTTCTAGTCACCATAGCAACTTTCTTTAGTCAGGATGCTTTCATGCTGTTTGCTCATTTTCCAGTCTATTTCTTCCTTTTAACTCTATGCTAAAGTGGAGTTCTGCTTCCTAAGTAGAGCAGGCATCTTCCCAAGCTTCAGGTTTTTTTTTTTTGTTTTTTTTTGTGAAGCTGTTTCCAGAGATAATTCTGGGTACCTATAACTTTTTGGTTCTTCCAAGGTTTTCTGGATAGCACATTGCTTTGTGAGCAACCACAATCATTCTATTTCACCTTGGAACTGTGATCTTTCCTTTACTACCACAAACTCTGGTTTGCTTATGCTCCTCCTTGCTCTGGGACTGAGACCCAGGGCTGCAAATCAATTATGAGCAATATAATAGAATCCTGCTCCTGGTGCCATCAGGGACCCCAATCTTCCCTATAACTATTAATAATACCTGTACCTTTCCAGTCACCCAGATTCACAACTTTAGTTACATATTCTGATCCATCCCAAATATCCATTCAGTTATCAAATTCTGTTGTCTCTCTCTTTATTCTCTTTCAGATACACATCCTTATCTCTAGTTCAGTCATCCCTAGTTTAGTACCCTTGATTATTGCAATAGCTTTCTAATCAGTCTCTCTCCATTCCAGAGCTCTTCTCCATACCTCTGCCAAAATTATTTTCCTAAAGTTTAGGTCTGATCTTATCATAAACTCTTCCTCTCCAAATCAATAAAATCCATTGGTTTCCAATTAACTCTCAGTTGAAATGTAAACTACTCTGACTCTTAAAGCTCTTTTTCCTTTCCTCTTTCCTTTCCTTTCCTCTCCTTTCCCCTTTCCTTCCCTTCCCTTTCCTTTCCTTATCTTTGCCAAGAAAACCCCCAAATAAGGTCACAAACCCCAAAAGGAAGTTACAAACAACTAAAATGACTGCACAGTAATCAGCAAGGCTTTACAATCTATACTAAATTTTGAGGATAAAGAGGGGGAAAAGTAATTCTTGCTCTCAAGAAGCTTACATTTTAATTTGGAAGACAAAATATACATAAATAAAGTGTAAGAAGATTAGGAAGATTTGAAGCAAGGAAAGGAAAGGAAAGGAAAGGAAAGGAAAAGAAAGGAAAGGAGAAAGGAAGAAGGAAGAAGGAAAAGGGAAAGGAAGAAGGAAAAGGGAAAGGAAGAAGGAAAGGGGAAAAGAAGAAGGAAATGGGGAAAGGAAAAGAGAAAGGAAAGGGAGAAGGAAAATAAAGGAAGAAGGAAAGGGAAGGAAGAAGGACAGGGAAGGGAAGAAGGGAAGGAAGAAAAAGGAAGGAAGAGAAGGTCAGGGAAGAAGGGAAGGAAGACAATGGAAGGGAAGAAGGGAAAATGGGAAGAAAGGGAAAGGAAAGAAGGAAAAGAAGGGAAGGAAGGGAAGAGAAGAAGGGAAGGAAAAGAAGGGAAGGCAAGAAGGGAAGGAAGATAAGGGAAGAAGGAAAGGAAGTAAGGGAAGAAGGGAAGGAAGGAAGAGAAAGGAAGGAAGGGAAAGGAAAGGAAGGAAAGGAGGAGAAGGGAAGGAAAGGAAGGGAAGAAAGAGAAGGGAAGGGAAGAAAAGAAAGAAAAGTTGTAGGTTAGCCTATTTCTTAAATCAAAAAATTTTCTGATTTTGATTATGCTCTTTTATCTAGGCTTTATTCTTTCCATTAGGCTTAAATCTTTGTAAATAGATATTTGTATTTAGGATGGGATATGGATAGAAACATTCAAATATATTCTTAACGATTGAAAATTAGCAGGGCCAACCAGTTTGGAGCATATTATGATTCTGTTTTTACCAAACACATTAATGTCAAATTTGAAGGGTTAAGCTCAGAATAAAGAAGTAATTCAGTTGAGGTTCCCCTGGCAATCCTACTTTGTTTCCCAGGAGCAATGCCTTTTAATGCTATATTCATTATCTTATCTACAGGTCTGGTCCCCAGAAAGTGCTATCTGAAAAATATTGATTGCCTACAAACTTTTGTTAACTTGCTAAATGCCATATCAGATTTTATAAGTAGATGTATGTACACAAGACCTGGAAATGCCAAAAGAATGGGTTCATCAGAAGCCTTATTAGTCTCTGCTTCACAACATGACTCATTTGAAGTATGGCACTATTTTAAATAATTTTCTTTCAAGGGTTGTCTTTCAAATGGACTCCACAAGCCAACTATCAATAAGAAGTATAATATTTCATTTATCTTGTATTGCTCACTTCTATTTCCATTTTTTTTTTTACTTTTAGGATTTCTTTACCTGTCTTCCAGCAACCTTGTTACTCAGGAGATGTCATGAATCTGTGATTTTTTTTTCCAATTGGTGAGTCTCTGTTCCAGATCATTATTTCATAGAGTAAACTGGGCAATGCTTATGTTACTCCAGGCTCCACTCATAACCAGCAACCTTCCCCAGCATCAATAGTCCTCCTAACCTTTCCCCTGATACAATTTTCGCCTCTTCCTTTATGTTATCTTCCTCTCATAGAATGTATGCATTCTGAGGGCAAGGTTAGGTTTTTGTTGTTTTGTTTTTAGTTTTTAGTTTTCTTGTTTTTTTTCAGTAGTACCTCAGCATTTGTCTGCTTTAAAACTAATTGAATTTGATATTCAAAGCATTTTTATGAGAAAAAAAAGCTTCAGAACTTGACACTTGCTCAGCATTCATTGCACTTGGTTGTTTTCTTGTTTGAGCCTTAGGCATGTGAGTCTCACCAGACATATAGCCTGGCTTCTACCTCTATTGATTTTGGCCAAAGGCAACTCTTCCCCAGCAAAGAAAAGCAATGAACAAGACTGTTAGGTTGGAGACCACAGTGCTGTGTGTGATGGCAAGTTGTTAAACTGGTAGACAGGTTGTGGATAATTTCTGTAGCATGATGTTATTGAAGTACATAACAGTAATACTAGAAGGAGCATGGAGCTTCTGGTGTGAGCAGCAGGAAGAGAATCAGCAAGGACAAAAAGAGCAGCTGCAGAGGCTGGGGTGATGAGAAGAATCCATTACTCCTGGCTTCCGAGTCTCAGAAAGCAGACAGAGCCCTGAGTGTTGGAGGGTAATCCACATCCAGCTTCTCCTTCCCCTCTAAGGATACTTGAAAAGTGTGGGGTAGGGAGAGAATATAAAGAGAGAGTATAAAGATCATGGTTCCTCTTAGAAGGTGAGTTGGGTCAAAAAGGGAGGGTCCAGCTGGTTGGATTGGGCTGACATTTCTCCACAGTTGGAAGCCCCACCTTCCTCTTTGGAAAACTAAATGGGGAAGGATGGTTAGGATATGGATTGAGGAAAAATTTCCTCAGTACTTATTTTTTGCTACTCATTGTACCTTCTGGAGTCAATTAATCAATTAATAAAAAGTACAGGTAAGTATTTGTTTTTCCACTTACTCATATATAGTAAGCACTTTGTAAAATGATCTATAATTCTCTGTCTCTTTGTCTATCAGTCTATCTAGTCAAACAACAATCTATCTATCAATTGCTAGGAAACAAGAATTTTCTCATAAATTTATTTTTCCAGAGAGAGAATTGAAGCTTTCTTCTTTAAGCACCCAAATTAAAAAAAATTGTTTTGAATGGAAATCTTTCTGAACAGTACCACCCACTTATTTGCCTCCTTAAACTAAGTACATTGAACATAATTTTACCTTTTTTTGTTGTGGCTCAAGCTTATCTTTGGGAATTATCAGTGTTTTATGTTATAATACATTGTTTTATGCAATAATACAATCCCTCAAGAATTATGAGAGTGTAGAGAGCTAGCTATTTTTTTCCAGCCCTTAAAGACTCAGATTACTTTGCTAAAGGACTAGAAAATAGAACAAATCTCTTTTTTATGGCTCTTCTATCTCACTGATTTCTTAATGGCAATCATTCTTTCCTGTGGTCATTGTGTCTTATTTTAGTTGTTGCTGTTGTTCAATTATTTCAGTTATGTCTGACTCTTCATGACTCCATTTTTTTTTTGTTTTGTTTTGTTTTGTTTTGTTTTGTTTTGTTTTTTGGCAAAGATACTGGAATGGTTGGCCATTTCTTTCTTCAGTTCATTTTTTGATGAAGAAACTGAGACAAACAGAGTTAAGTGACTTGTCCAGGATTACGCAGTTAATAAGAGTGTCTGAGGTTGGATTTAAACTCCGGTCCTGATTCCAGGGCAGTGCTGTACCTACTGTGTCACTTAGCTGCCCGTGTGTCTTACCACCTTAGTTTTAAGCATGAATTTCTGACTGAAAGCTTTGACAATATTGATAGGGGTAGTGCCTTTCTGGTTTGGGTAAAGTGAGTTTTGTAATAATACAGTAATTCTTTGAAGATTTTACTCCCTCTTATTTGTAGGTTCACAGAGGTTTACTAGGTGGTGGAGATGATCAGAAATCTGACCTGATAAGTGTATTACCATTCTAACTGTTAAAGCCTACTGTGTGCTGATCTCTATGCTAGGTGTTTGGGGGAGGGGAAAGGAGAATAAGATAATCTTTTCTGCAATGAATATATAATCTAGTAAAGGAGAAGTCCTGAAAATTCAGGATTCCTCAATATACTACACTGCCTTTAATCCATTAGTCAAAACACTTTTGAGGTACATAGGCTGTTCAGGGAAAAATAGAACCTTGGATTTGAGGACTTGCTGAGGCTTTTCCAGGACTGCTATGTGCACCCGACATTCAACTCTCACTTGTGGCTCGAAAAAAAACTGTCACATGATTTCCAGCCATACCCCAGTAAAATCATCTTGGCAAGCTGGATAGACCAGGTTGGAAGTAACTGGCAAGTTTCAAATCCATCAATGAATTATGGGGTATCTATCCTCAGCATTTGAAGTAGAAAAATTTATTCCAACATCCAGGAAAGTGGCTAAACAAAGTGTTGTGGAGTGATTACAGATTGGGCAGATATTGGAGACACCAAGGTTATCTACTGCATACTTGGTACCATCACCGGTTACCAAGACTTTTGTCTTTCCATTGTACTTTGATGACTCCAGAAGAGAGTGAGACTGATGACCATGCAATTCTACTTCACTTAAATCCAAATCACATACATGTTAATACATTGCCTATGATCCAGTATTTTACCCCAATGTTGTGATATCATTTTTTGGAAAACTAAGGATAAACAAAAACAATACACTTTAGATCCATTATATACTCAGTTATGATAGAAGAATCTAGTCATTATTTCCCCCTCTTAAATAAAGAATTATCATGAGAGATTTTATAAAATTGCTTTTGGACATCAAGATACAGCATAGGTATAACATTTGTGTGAACTAAAAATCTAGTAACTTTCAGAAAAGAAAACCCATTTAATTCAGCATAGCATATTTGTGAACCCATGCTCGCTCCTAGACATTACTGCATTCTTTCCTGAATTTGCAAAGACATCTATTTAATAATTTGTTCTAGAATTTTGCTATCTTTATATGTGAATAATTCCTGGGATTATTCCTTTGTTTTCTTTTTGAAAAAGTATTTGGCATAACTCCAGGACACTATCACTTCTCAGAAAATTAATAACAGTGGCTTTGAGAAAATATGAATAAATTTCTTCAATACCTTGAAGTATATATGTCTAGAAAGGGAAAATGGAATTTATTTTAAACAGCTAGATGGCCTTTCATTATCTTCTTATGTAACTTGGAAGATGTTTGTCTATTTATGATTGTTTGCTAACATTTTCCAATTTGAAAGTTTTACTCTATATCAGAGAAAATGGAAACAGAGTAAGGAAGTAGCAAAAATGAATTTATCATATATATTAAAATATTATTGTTCCTTGAATAATAAGGTAAATAATATGCAATTTTAATATGAGAAAGAAGAGACAAAGCATTCTAGGATTTGGGTTCTGATTTTTGGGTGTGGGCAATCTATAAATTTACTTGATACTTGGGTCAGTTGTTCAAACTTAAGTATACTGAATAGTATACTTATTATACTTAGTAACAGACATCGCACATTCGATCATTTTGCCAAGATGGACTCTACCAGAACTAATTTTCATCTCCTTCTCTGACCACACTTATTACTTACAGTTCTACATACTCCTCAGCTCAAAACTTAAAAAAAAAAAAAAAAAAAAAGTTCTGTAGGGTCACTTGGGATTACTTTAAAGATTCTATTCAGTAGAGGCTTGGATGAGATAGTCAGAGAAATCAATACAATTTGGCAATCCCTGCCCTTTTTTTTTGGTTGCAGCTGGGGCCTTTACCTACCACTTATTTTAGAACCGCCACATTAATGCAATTATGCTAACTTCTTGCTATTATATATCAACCATGTTGATTCTACCTCCTCTATCCCTCAATCTTGATTACTCATCCAAGCAAGTTTCTTTCTTAGGCAATTTCCATCAGAATTGTCCAATAATTAAAAACACTTTTTGTGATTGCCATTAGAAGCACCATTAAGAATTGGCCTGGTTCCTAGGGAGTCACATCAAGTCCCTTGTATCCTTATTCAATAGTAGCTATCTTTAATAGTCTGTTTGATTTTCCTCTTAGTTTCCAATACTGCTGTCAGGGCCCTGTACTTTTCTCGTCAAAATAAACCAACACTTACATGGCATTAATATTGGTGCATTGGAATCAGATTATGAGGGAAAGGCTTAGGATAGAAGTAAATACAAAGCTGTCCTGAATATGGACTCAGGATATGGAATTGGAACAAAAAAGAGTAAAACAAGGCAAGAGTACAGGAAAGGTAGAAGTTTACTGATCCATTCTGGAATCTGGAGAATACCAGCATGAATCTTTTGATTGGCTAGAAAGATAGTCAGGCACTATTTGTCTAAGTAAGCAGCAGGATGAGTAAACCTGGTTCTGGAAGCTTTCTTGGTAATGGAGCAATATGGAGCACCTTTTGGGATCCCTTTAAAAAAGTCATACCAGAATTGCAAAAAATCACCCCATAGATGATGAAGAGAATGAAGAAAATTCATTTTAAAAAGATTAGACTTGTAGTCAGAAAATACAATGACCAATAGATGACATTACTGAAGGTTTTAAATTAGGGAAGGGTATTGATAGCCTGAACCATAACTGTTATGACTAATCTTGATATAAGCAGGACCCTGACTTTCAGACCCTTGAAAACACAGTGAAGTCATGCCACATCAAGTCAATAAGCATTAGTCACATACACATCTCAGCTAAGTTCTAAGGATACGAAGATCAACAAAACAGTCCCTGCTCACAAGGATCTCATATCTGAGGAGGATAATTTGGGGATAATTAGAGGTAATCATTGAGGCATTAAAATTGAGAGAGACCAGGAAAAATAGATATCTAGGAGAATCCTTATTCATGACAGAAAATATGTTTCTACATTTTGAGATGGAGACCAAAAATTCATGGGGTTATGAGTATGGTCCCCAATGTATCATTAAAAAGGAATGTGAAAAAGAGCTAGTTCTCAGCAAAAGAGTTCCAGAGAAAAAGTAGAAGCAACAGAGTATGAACAAAAATTCTGATTTTATTGTCAAAGAAACAAATGCTTTGAGGAATCACCTAGGGGACTGAAGGACTGAATTTTTTTCTGGATCTCTGACCCAGTTATTCTACTCTATAATTTTCTTCATTCTTTTGTTCTTTTCTTCATTCATCCCTTTGTTCCTTCATTTCTTCCTTCTTTCTTTCCTTCCTTCCTTCTCCAATAAAATACAAACTCTGTTCAAAATAGTAGACTATGGGGATAGAAAGATAAATTATAATCAGGGAACCCACACATTCTAGTAAAGGAAATAAGACATGAGTGGAAATAACTATAATACAAATTGAAATATGATATGTTCAACCTTACAATGCCTTTAAAGTGGTCACTTGATACCTAAAGCAAGTCCTGATAGTAGTAGTGACAAATTCAGTTTTTAGATAAATTAGGGGGGAAAATCATAGCAAAGAGTTCACTATTAAAATGGATACCTTGAGGTGACATAAGTTGAAAATATAATAAAGTTCATTTAGATAAATTCCCTAGATATTAAAACCATAATACACTATTAATGGGAACTAGAATATTTGGAATCTCTTTGTATATTTTGAAAATAGTGTCATGAAAGACTGTTGTAGTTCTCTTGAAACTGTACCTTGATGTCATTAAATCATGGTTTATATGGAACATGGAATTAATCTCAAGCAGGTGATTCAGATTTTTTTTTTTGCTCTATGGAAATTATCATTTTTATACTGATAGTCTAAAATATAATTCTTTATTAAAACAACATGCATTTCTATCGTGCCTTTTACTGAACAAACAACTCATTCCTTATAAAAAGAATGCACATATTATCCCCCTTTTAAAGATGAAAAAACCAAGGCTCACATAAGCTATATGACTTGTTCAGGGTGACACAACTATAAAGTAGCAAGGATGATATAAAACCCCAGATCTTCTAACTGAACACTATGTTCTGTTTCTAGCATCATATTTCTTCTAAATATTATATAAAGGACACTTAACAAGAATCTTCATTATCTTGGGACATGCCATTGATTGTAAATTCAGGATTTAGGCATGTCATCTGGGGAATATTGCCAATATAAGGATTATGCTTACTTATGAAAGCACAGTTATCAGTATCCAGAAATTGCCCCATTGCTCTCATCATCCTAGAAGGAATGAGGATTTCATCTAGTCTTCCTGCCAGAGAAATATTCAAAGATATAAATAAAGAATAATAAAAGAAGCTAGTAACCATGATTTTGATCTAGTGGAAGGATACTAACTAAGGAAATTGAAGACTTGATTTCTAGACACAAGATCAGAAATCTAGAAAAAGAAGGACCCAAAGTCCATCTAGTTTTAGCTCCTTCAGTTTATAGTGACTAGACTTAAATAAATATGTGATAAGTGATTGTTAATTGATCATTTCCTATTTGGGACAGACACAAAGATGGACAATAGGTTTTTCCATACATAAATAGAGAAAGCTTAGTAGACTTAAGTGATTTTAGGGAATTGCAAAGTTCTTTCACTGATCTCAAGTTTTTCATGAAAACAAAGGCCCATTTGTTTTTCTAATATTACCATTGTACTGGAATTGCCAAATGGTAGCTTCTGAAGAATTAAAAATGGTTATCATACAGAAGGTAAAGCAAAGACATGTGGTAGGTTAAAGCTGGAATATATAACTAATTAGGAACTCTAAAGTTAAACAGAACTATAAGTATTGTCAAGGAATTGTATAAGAAGAGATGGGCACAAGACATAACAAGTGGGCAAGAAAAGGGATTCATTGATACTCTTCATAATGTCAGAAGAAATACAGGAAGATTTTCAGAAATGCTACACAGTGAACTCTGATGAGAAACCCTGAATTCAGAGGATCTCAGTTCAAATCTTTCTTTGACACTTACTACTTATGTTATACAAGTCACTTGAGTGCTCTTATCCTCAGTTTCCTCAACTCTGAAATAAGTTGGTTGAGCTAATTAGCCTTTGAGATTCTTTCTTGCTCTAGATCCTATCATACTGTGTCCACCAACCAGTAAAGGCTCAAGATAAGAAAAGCCAACTTAGAATGCAGTGAATCCTCTTCCCCCAAAACCAGCACAATAAAAGCATTACTTGCATATTTCTCATTCACTTTTTTTTTTTTTGGAGAATCTATAAATATGGAATTGGAAATTTTGGTTTCTTACTCATATTAACTAAGGACAAAGGCTTCTTATATTCCAAATAGCTGTCAATAAATGAAGACATGGTTCCACATTATTTGTTATCATTCCTTATTCCACAGAGATTTCGCCTCACCTTTGACAGGAATTGTATCTGAGGGAAGAAAATCAGTATTGAGCTTTCTTTGGATTTCACTCAAACCTTTTTTATCAGTTCATGCATGTTTCTCTTACTTTGTGAGTGATACATTTCCTTGATGCAGGGAAAAAACAAACAAAAACAAAAACAAAAAACAATGTGGCAGAGGAAGCTTCATTTCCATGGGCAAAAATACTTATTATGCGTCCACATTGGCTCTTGAGGTAGAAATTCAGCTATTAATATCTTTTGACCTGGGGATTGCTTCTGGGGGCTTAGTAGGAAAGTTACCTCTTAGATGTAATAAAACCTTCCTTATATTTTATAGTCTATGTCCCATGTCCTCTCTGAAGCATTTCCTAACAATTCTGGTCAGCAGTAATATTCCTAAATACCATGTAGTAGTTGATATTTTGTTACATAGTGACTTCTATTATTCTTCAATTACTTGTTCATGTCAAATTTGTCTTCTCAAATAGATTTCAGGAGTTAGGCTTGTGTTTCCCTGAAAGTGTCTAGTTTTAGAACTAAGCGCATAATGAACTTTGTGAATTAAATTCAAGTTAACCATTGCTTAAACCAGTCTAAGCCCATGTTTAAGCTGATGGTATTCTAACTCAAATAAATCCAACTACTTAATACTAATTAGTAGCAATGATAAAAAGAGTACATGTCTGGCTATAATAGTGAGTTGTCATGAGAAATGGATCATTTTCATTAAGGAAACATCTAGTATGGCATAAAAGATAGAACATTATGTTTGAAGTCAGAAAGATCTGAGTTCAAGATTGATTTCGTGTGCTATTTGGTAAACCAGAGAACCTTAATTTCTTTATCTATAAATAGAACAAGGACTAGAATTTTTACTTCTTTGGTATAGGAAGGGAGAAAAAGCTTTTATTAAGCACCTATTATATGCTAGGCACTGTGCAAAGCACTTTACAAATACGATCTTGTTATATCAACTCCCTACTGATGCAGGTTGTCTTCTCTGAAATATAGAAACTTAAAAGGTTCCTTAAAAGATGTTAAATGAGCTGTCTAGGGTCACACAGACAGGGTCAAAAGCAGGACCTAAGTCATTTTTAAAGTAGGAATAATAATCACCCATTGGATTGTGAGACTCAAAGAAACCATACAGGTAAAGGTATTATGATTCATAATGATACAGTGGAAAGAATGATATATTTTCATTTGTAAGAGCTTGATTTGCATTAGACTAAGTCACTTAACCACTCTAAACCTCAATTTTTCTTGCTAATGATTATCTACAATGCATTTTAAAGCTTCTTTATACATATTTTTTACAAAGATATACAAAGAAATCTTCCCTATTAGAACATTAGCTTCTTGAGAGGAGGGATTAGTTTAGACTTTGGTTTTGAGGTATTTGGGTTTTGCTTTATATCACCATTGATAAAAAATAGCAAGTATATAATGGGTACTTAATAAGTATTTGTTACTGACTGCTCACTCACCTGTAAAATAAAGAAATTGGTTAAGATGACCTCTAAGTTCAATCCTAAATCTATGACTCTACAATTTACCTGCATTGGTACAGGACATATCTGCACCTACCTAGGACATCCCTCCACTGATGACATTGCAGCTCAACACCAGACACAAACCTGGAACCAAAGACAGGAAAGTGAAGGTGACCCTCTGTGAACATCTTAACCAAAGCTAAGAGGAAGTCAGATAAAACACAATTACAAATTAGTTAATTCCCACATTCACTCTGCATCTTTTATGTTATTTCTGCTTCCTGGATCTTCTGTCTCTTCTCCTAAACAAAACTTGGCTACTCTTTAAGTTTCTGACTGAAAATGCAAACTTTGCATTGCTGCTCAAGCTCCAAAGCTCACTTGAAATGTTGTCATCTCCCAAAGAGACCCTCCAGGTTGCATAAGGAATGCGGTTCCTTGCTGCCCATTCTGCAAAAGGCTTTATGGTACATAGAAGAGATGTGTATAGATGTGTTGTGAAAAAATCAAAATTAGGGAACACAATCCCTTCTGTTTGTATGAATTCATCTACTTCCCAAAGTGCTTTCTGAAAGGAATGGGATAAATTAGAACTCTCATAAGAATATGGCCTCAACCTGTACCCTAATTATAACTTAAAACTTTGCAAATTTTAACAAATTGTGCTATAGCCAAAACTCGAAGGTGTTTGTTTAGCTAATATAAACCTACATTTTCCTTCTGTTCCCCTTGTCTTTTTCTCCACAATTACCATTAAGTTCCTAATATGGTAAAGAGTGTGTCATTGGCTAGTATTTTTTGACTCTGAATAGATTTTTAGTCTCTAGGTAGATTTCCTAATTTTTGAGTGGAAGCCTGGACTTCCAGCTAATGGAAGAAAAGGTCAGAAGTGGGTGGGGGGAATTCCACACTAGGGCTATGATCCACTTTCTATGGTATATACTTCAAATTCCTATATCCACAGTGTTGTCATTGGGAGCTGCCTTTTTTGAGAGATCTAATAAATTATTTTTACTTTTTACTTCGAGAGTCTATGATTTTAATTTGGGTAAGGGTCACTGTCCCAAACAATAAGCAATATAACATTTGATTCATTCTTACTTTCCTAATAGCTTATTAAATTGTCTATCACATTTATAGCAGGAACCTAGGCGCTAAGGGGGATATTCACATGAATGTGACACTACTCTTGCCCCCAAAAAGCTTTCTACAGAAAACCAGGAATAAAACAAGTATGAAAATACCTATCAGACAGAACAGGATGTAATGAATGCCATGAAGGAAATATAAATAAAAGGTGATGAGAGTTCCAAATTAGAATGAATCACAGAAACCTTTATGGAGAAGATAGAGAATTTGAAGAATGGTTAAGATTTTAATAAGCATCCTTTCAACAGGATTTTTTTTGAAGAATGAATAGTATAAGTAAAAACAAAGAAGGGAAATTATAGTGAATACCCAACCAATGGAAATTAGTACAAAATAATTTATAATCTTAGTCATCCAGTACAATGAAGAGATTAAGTTATTTGCCCAGACCTACATAGCCAATGTTTGTGAGAAGCTGGATAAGCCAGTTCTCTCTACATTTCACTTGGTAGAATTGGAGCAAAAGAGTCTCTGGAAAATGGAAGAGGAGTTACATTCACAAAAATAATTATAACAGTCCTTTTTGTGGTGACTAAAAAATTGGAATTGAGCGGGACATCTACCAATTGGGGAATGATTAAACAAGTTGCAGTGAATGATTATGATGGAATACTATTGTGTTGTAGGAAATGATGAGTAGGATATTTTCAGAAAAACTGAAAAAGGTAATTGAATAAATACAAAGTGAAGTGAGTAGAACCAGGAAAACACTGAGCGATGTAATAGAACTATTGTATGATGAAGAACCATGAATGACAATTTCTCAGCAATACTAATCCAAGACAATATCAAAAGACTCATGATGAAAAATTCTATCCACATCTAGAGAAAAATACTATTTTTCACTTTTGTGTGTATTTGTGTTTGTGTATTTTTCTCCTTTTGCAAATTGTATTTTTTGTTAACTTTTTTCTTTTACCAGGTGACTAATATAAAAATGTCTTACACTGTTGTATGTACATATACATACACAAATATAAAAATATATGAAATTGTTCACCATCTTAAGGAGAGGGAAGAGTACAAAAGGAGGGAAAAATTTGGAACCTAAAATTATTTTTTAAAATGTTAAAATTATCTTTACAAATAATTCAAAAATATGATTTAAAAAGGAGCCTCTGAAAAAGAGTGGGTGAATGGCTGTTTTTTCAGTGAACTACTCATCCAATTCTAAACCTACCTTGCTACATATATAAACACTGAAACATAGGGCAGTAATATAGAGAAGATATGATTAAGAACAAATTTGATAATGCTCATGGTAATCATATTCTACTACATGAAGAATGATATGTCTGAAAATCTGAACTATAAGGTAAAAAGAATGTAGTGCACACAAATAGCATTGATCTTGCAATACTGGGAGAGATAAAAAGGAAAGCATAAATTGGACAAATCTACTAAAGAAAGCAATTCACTAGGGGCAGCTAGGTGGTGCAGTGGATACAACACCAGCACTGAGTCAGGAGAACCTGAGTGCAAATCTGGTTTCAGACACTTAACATTTCCTAGCTGTGTGACCCTGGGCAAATCATTTAACCTCAATTGCCTCAGCTAAGAAAAAAACAAAGGCAGTTCACTAAAGCTCTGTAGGCTTAACAGCAGATTTCAGAAATCTATCCTCAAAGATGGAATCTTTCCCCCCTTTCTGAGCCTTCTCTTAAAAATCCAAGTTTCTTCATTCAACTTGTGAAAATTTTAATAAATGCATTTGTCGTTATGTCACCTAATATCTTATCACAGAATCACATAATTTGAGAATTAGAAGTTACTTTAATGCTCATATTATTTCTTCATAAAAGGAATCATCACAATAATATATCTTATAAGAATTAGCTGGAATGTATTTGAAGTCCTCCAAAGAAGAAGCAGCCCAACCAATTCATTTTTACTGGTTAGTAAACCTCAGAGGTAGGATTTAAAACATTAAGGTATCTAACAGGAAGACTATCTGCCCAAAGCTGTAATATTAAAAAAAAAAACTTTGAAAATAGGAGAGAGAAAGAGAGAGAGAGAGAGAGAGAGAGAGAGATACAGAGAGATACAAAGAGAGACAGAGAGAGAGAAAGAGAGAGAGACAGAGAGAGAGAAAGAGAGAGAGAGAGAAAGAGAGAGAGAGAATGAGAGAGAGAGAAAGAGAGAGAGAGAGAGAGAGAGAGAGAGAGAGAGAGAGAGAGAGAGAGAGAGAGAGAGCACATTAGCCTACAGCTGGAGGTCAACTATCCTACAAAAGGAGAAGAAAGTGTAATTAAACTATAGATCACTGAATTTTGGCATTTAGCAAAATGCTAGAACGTGTTAATAGCATTTATATGGGGCTTTGAGATCTGCATAGGAATTTAAAAATATTACCCTCACCAAAACCCTGAGAGGTAGGTACAATTTTTATACCATTTTTACAAATGGGGAAATTGGGATACACATAATTACCTGACTTGTTCAAAGTGACACAGCTGAACCAAGGTCACATTTATGAGACTGCATTTGAACTCAAAGTCTATCTTGACTCTAGCCCAGCTTTCTATTCTCTCCACCACCCAGATACCTATACAGCTAGTATACATTTAGAAAAAGAAGTCAAAACAATCTCATTTTCCTTTTGGACAGGGTCCTAAACTGATAAATCAAGGTTGTGTTGTAGCTGTAGTATTTGATCGTAGTCTTATAGAAACAGTGTAGAGATAAGTGGAAGTTAATAGTACAATTGGATTCAGAACTAATCAGAACAGGTCACACTCAAAGAATAAATTATTAATGAATGGTCTTTGGAAACTTGGAAGGTCTATATTATGGTGATCCAAAGCTATCTCCTATTTTTGTTGTTATTGTTCTTCCTGCTGATCAGTAGTTACGATAAAGGTGTAGATAGTGGTTTTATTTTTTCAGAAGACAGAAACATGTCTGGATAAGAAAGATAGAATCCAAAGAGATTTTGACAGCCTAGAAAACTGTCCTTAATGTAATCAGAAGTTAGGTTCAAGAAATTCACTTCTCAAGTGAAGTTGAAGAAGACATAATTAGACAGCTATTTGGCTAAAAATGGTGATCTGGGATTTTAAGCAAGCTCAGTTTGAGTGTCTAGTATGACATGTGAACCAAAAAAGGGTGATGCTCTCTTGGGTTGCATAAAGAGATGATTAGCTTTAGGGAATAAGGATGTGAAAAACTTGTAGTTCTCGGCCCCAGGCAAATTATATCTACAATATTTTGTGTTCAGTCCTAAACATAATATTTTAGAAAGGGCACAGATAAGTTTGAGAATCTCTAAAAAAAATCAAATAGGATAGAGATCCTAAAACCATGCCATGTGAGAATCATATGAAGTAATATTTTAGCCTAGAAAAGAGACTATATAATATAAAATATCTTTAAATATTTGAAAGGCTTTCATACTGAAGAATGATTCAACTTCTGTTGAACTATAGGGCAGAATTAGAAGTGAATGGAAGTTACAAATTGGAAAATTTAGCTTAAAGTAAGGAAAAACTCTGATAATTAGAGCTATCTAAAGCTTTGAGAGCTGATTGTCTTCCCAATATTTGGGGTACTCAAGTAAAGGCTAGATGGCCACTAATCAAATGTGTTTTTAGAAGGAACCCCTTTGGGTATATGATTTAGAATAGATAGCCTCTGAATGTTGTTCCAACTCTAAAATTTTGTGAAAATGACAAGACTTTTCTGGATGGAGAAATATTGGTATTGACAGAGAAGGTAAATTGGGGTACAACAGTGGAGCATGGTACAGTGGAATTCTTCTGAAGAGTCAGAATAGGAAGAAAGAAGATCTCTGCTACACTGATCTAAAGTAATTTTTATGATTGTAGAATATTAATGTAGGTAAATTTTCTTTAGCTTTGTCAGTCTGAGAAGATGCCTAGATAATATGTCATTTATTTTATATTCCTTGGAGAAAGGAATGTAATCGTTTGTGGAATGGAATCCACAAAATGGATAGTACCCCAAGGGTACTATCCATATTGTGTGTTTGGGGATGTTAGAAGCAAGTAACACAAAAAGAGAGAAGTATTATTGTCAGAAGTATTTTTAAGGATAGCTAAACAGCACAATGGGTATTCTTGCTGGCTGGATTTAATGTTAGAAAGACAAAGTTCAAACCTTGCCTCAGACACTTACAAGCTTTATGACATTGGAATAATCCTTTAACCACTAATTTCCCTCATTTGTAAGATAAAGATAATAACAGTACCTACCTTGCAAAATTGTTGTGAGGATGAGTTAACTTACATATAGTGCTTTGCAAATCTTAAAATACTCTATAAATGCTAGTTGTCATCATTTCATAATTAGCTATTACCATAATTGGTGCTAAAACAGGAATTCTGAAACTCAGCTATTTAGTATATTTGAAATTTGGGGATGAGACTGTTTCCTTTCACCTGAACTCAGAGTACTTGCCAAAATATCTTTGTTTTTCAATCAGAAGAGATCAACTAGCATATTTTCATTTTACCTTTCTACTTAAGGTCTCCTCTTCTTCAAATCTGAATATTTCTCTCATTCCCTGTACATGTTTCTTATTTGTATCAGATCACCTGAATTGTGGTAAAAAAAAAAAAAACCACCCAAACAAACAAACAAACAAAACAGAGAAAGCACAATTATCGACTATTTATTATCCCACCTAACTTTGATTGTTTTTGACTGGAAACTGATGATGTCCTTTATAGCACTTTTCTTGGCCCTAACAGAAATTTATAGTAGCTTTATTTGGCCCTTATGATTTATGCACTATTTATTTGTATAAAGAATCAGCAGATTAAATGACAGGTTAAAGCATGACTTTTCTCCCATTTTGTCAGAGATTAATGCCTCACCTGCCAAGAGAGTTAACCTGTTTTGTACTGATACAAATTTAGTTTCATATATTGTTTGATAAAGAAGAAAAACTTTTCATGTGAGCTTCTTCTCTTGAGAAACAGGTGTAATAGAGATGGGATGTAAGGGATTAGAATAATATAGGATTTTCTAAACATGTCTGGGGAAGTATGCAAACAAATTCAAATGGCAAATTATTGGATTAATGAATAATATTAGCCCTTCCCATTTAGCCCTTTAAAGTCTCAAAACAAGAGTTTTCAGTATTTGCCAGTGGCTTCTTTCTCACACAGTACTGGGGCCTTTTCTCAGTTCTCATGTCCTGCCTGGACACCTTCCAGAAATTCACTCTTCCTTTCATATCTTGAACACTGTGGTTCCTGTTCTTCACATTTCTTTCTATGTTCTCTGTCTACTTTTCTGATTCTTCTTCCCATATCCCAAGTGCTAAGGTAATTACTCTGGCTTTTTTTTTTTTGTATAGGCAGCAAAGTAGCATAGTGAATACAGTACTAGATTTAGAGTTAGGATGATTTATGTTTACAGCCTCATTCATGTCCTCCCATCAAATCAGTTCTTCCTTTTTGACCTTCCGATTTCTGCTTCCAATCTCCTCTCCAATTACTATTCTACATGAAATTTATATTGCAGCCAAGCTATCCTGTTTGCCATTTGCCTTGTTACCTTGACTCAAGTAACCTTGGAATAAGGGCCAAATTCATGAATTCTGCACTTGGAAGGATAGTTGTAAATTGGTCTACGCTTATGCCAGATAGAAGTCACACATTCTTGGATGGTAGAATTAGGTGGAGTTCCCAGGCCTAAGCCAGGAAATATCTGCTCTTCTGTATCATGTTGCAAACAATGAAATAGGAAATAACTTGAGTGAAAGTGGGAATAAAGATGGTCTGTTGGTTATACGGAAAAATCCAGCCAGATTACAGAAAAGAATCAGTATTAAGTAGTACTTTCTAAGAAGTTTTTTTTTTTTTTTTTTTTTTTTTGGTAGTCTTCTCATCACTAATGCACTTAGTTCAGAGTTTGTACCATTCAAAATCTTGTTAGTTTAATTTCAAATGCTCAGCATTTGGGAAGGGTTAATGGCCCATCCTCTGATAAAGCAACAAATGTTACTTTCCTGATACAGAAAGAACTTGTTCACCCATTCCTGATTTATACAGAGAAGATGATAGGAAGTAAAAAGTATACTAGATTTAAAATTAAGAGACTGTAGCTGACATTTAGTAGCTGTTTGACTTTGGGGTATATCATACCTTGGAATTTGACTTTAGTTTCTCTATTTTTAAATGAGCATATAAGATTGCATGATTTCTAAGGTCTCTTATAACCAGGCAATCTATAATTCAATGAATCTAAATCCCCTCCCCCAATTTAAGCACAATATCAGAATTTTGGGCTAATGAAAAATCTCTGGATTTCTCTATTTTCAACTAGCCTTTTATGTATCTATAATAAAGATTTCCCAACTCATGAAGAAGTCTATTTCCTTATCTTCTTTTTTTTTTCTTTTACCAGATTTTTGACTTCACACCAGGTCTCCTCCCTGAAAAATAAACATGATGAGAGGTAGACTGGTATCATGAATGAAGTGATAGACTTAGAAATCAGGGAGATTTGGATTAAGAACCTTCCTATGACACTTACTAGCTTTGTAACCCTCACTTTGTGATACTCAGTTTATCCCTATTTCTCAAGTGATTACATAGGATTTCTTTTAAAAAATTAACAGAGTAGTTGCAGTCAAGGAGTTATCACACCAGAACAGTCACAGACTATTTTAATAATTACTGATATTTCTGCAATGTTATGATTGCTGGGAAACATGAACTTATATTAAATAATTTCCTTTGTAAAAAATTACCTGTTACTGAGACCATCACCTTTTCTTTACTGATCAATAGTTGGTTGTGTCTTCAGCCTTCCATACAATCACTGGTAGGACAATGTGTAGCGTGCTCTTTTGTTTTCCAAAAAGCAGAAAGATAATCAAGAGGATCTGGGTTTCTCTGATACCAAATAGAGAATTATGGGTCCTTACTACCCATACTTTGGGAAAGCCACTTATATTCACTGGACTTCATTTTTCTCATCTACAAAATTATGGTATGGAACTATATGGCCTCTGAAGTCTCTTGCGGTCTTGATCAACAATCCTGTATCCCTCTTTCAGAATGTCTTCTATCTCTCTGTATATATCAATATACACCTTGTTAGTTAAATGTTTCTTTTTCTCCCTCTCCCTTCCCTGCTCCAACCACCATTGCTTTTGGTGCTGCCAAGTAGGAGGCTTTATGTTCTTCAGCATTTTCAGGAAAAACATAAGGTGAAGCTTGACTCTTCCCCCAGGTCCTTGATTTGTGAAAACTCAGGAAACATGCTAAATAAACATTCATACTCCATTATAGATGTGATTATCCAACATTATGAATAATCACATTATATGATGACTGATTCTTTAAATAATGAACAATCTTAATACAGTTGTAAAATATTCAGTTTACTAAAATTCATAGAAAACAACACACCATCATAACAATTCCTCATATTAATTTGTGTGTTGCTTTAAGTTTTCAAATGTACTTTGCAAATTTAACACAGTTTAAATAATTTGGGCTATTATTATTTACTTGTATAACATACCTTTAAGGTAATGGGACATTGCTGTTATCTAAACAAATGAGGAGACTTCAAGCCTATTTTTTCTCTATCAAGCTGCCTCTGTCTTTGTTATATCCCGCTTTATTTCTGGAATTTTCAAGAGAATTCCCAAGCTGGAAACTTCCCTTTCCCATACAATCATACTAATTGCTGAAATCAGAAGTTTAGAAACCAGATCCTAACCCCTTTCCAATAAAATATGAGGATCCTTGAGCTTCTAAGATGCATGAAGTGATATTGAATCTAAGAGTTCCATCAATAGATCCTCTGAGACCTTGATGTGATGTTGCTCCAAATCTTGGGAGCAGCTCCTCTTATACCATGATGGACTCCTTCCTTCTTTCCTAGCCTGAAAGCCAGAGTGTATTTGAGTCAACTCTTGCAGTCTGTAAGCCTATTATTAAATTTCAGTATGAGTTGAACCTAATTGACATTGGCAAATACTATAAATTGGGGCTTGATTGTTTTTTATTGTGTAGATTTAAGAAAGTGATAGAGAAAATTGTGTTCGATTTGCATTTTCCCTAAGTCAATTGGTTTTTAAAAATATTTTTTTCAGATTTATTTTTATTGATTTATTTTATTAAAAAAAACAGAAAAGGAAAACAAAACAGAACATAACATTGTCAATTGCTCAGCAAAATATCAGGGAGAAGTAAAAAAATTTAACAATAAATTACCAGTTCAAGAAAGGATATATAATAGTAGAAGAAATTGTATTCATGAGTGTCCATCTTTTCTTTGCCTCCTCATAAGCTATTCTTTTGTTCTCTGCTGGGCACTTTTAAAACTTTATTCTTTTTGCCCCCTTTCATCCTCCCAACTTTCCCTAAGCAGGCTATAATTATGCACAGTTTCATATATATATACATATATATATATAGTTATATATAGTAATAGTTATAGTTATATGTATACATACTTATAGACACATACATATTTCTGCCCACACTCACATACACACATATACATATATGTATGTATATACATTTATATACACATATATTTAATACACACATACCTACCTACAGAACCACTCACATATACATATATATCTATATATACACACATAGAGTAACACCTACATATACTCAGACACATATATCTATATGTACGTATATATATATATATATATATATATATATATATATATATATATATATATATATATATATATATGTACCCATATGAAAACATGCATCTAAAACAATATTATGGCTGACATATAATGTAGATTTTCTCTTGATTAAATCTTTAAGTTTCACTTATTTCTTTTTTCCTATCTCTGCTATCTCTTTTACTTTAATTTTGTTCTTCAACTTGCCTTGCTATTGCTCTTGCTTATCTCCCCTCCTCCTTCCCTTATCTTCTTCTTTTACCCTTTGCTTCCCCTCTGCCCACCCCTTCCCATTTGATTTTTTAAAGATTTTGGACGATGTTATATCCTTCATGATATATATACTGTTGTCTATTTAACCCATTTCTGATGTGAATAGGTTTTCAGAACTATGAACCTTCTTTCCTGTTTTAATGTGTCTTTGTTTATTCTTCTGCACTTCATTTTGTATAAAATTATTACTATTTTTTTTTACCTTTTTAAAGACTATTTTGGTTTTTAGATTCAGATCATATTCAACTCTGCTCCAGTCTTTTGACATACACAATTGTCTTAATCTTAAATCTTAAATTGCCTCAATCTTAAAGATATGTACTTCCATGTTAATAAAAACAACAACACAATTTGCCCATGTTAAATTGCTTGAAATTAATCTTTGATATTGGCTCTTATATGTTAAATTTTCTATTGAATTTTACTTTGATTGAAAGAAAGTCTAGAAAATCTGCAAGTTTCTTAAATGTCCATTTTTTCATTCAATATTATAGATAATTTTACTGGACATGATATTTTTGGCCACAGGCTTAGTTCTTTCAATTGTCAGTAGATATGATCCCAGCATCTGCAGTCTTTTATTGTGGTTGTTGATAAGTCCTGTACAATTCTAATTGTAGCTCCAGAATATTTGAATTAATTTTTTTTCTAATTTATTGCAGAATTTTCTCTTTGATCTGGGAGTTTCAGAATTTGGCAATAATATTGTCATGTGTTTCCCACAAAGGATCTCTTTGAGTTGGTGATTGGTGGATTTTTCTGTTTCTATTTCTACTTTCCCCTCATGTCCTCTGTAGAACAATTTTCTTGTTTTCAGCATTATTTTCATCTTTAAAACTTTGATTATCCTTTTCTAGTTATTTTTTTCATAATCTTTTTCTTGAACAATTTAAATTTTTTTTTAGTTTTTCCTTGTCTCTCATTTGATTTTTAAGTTCTTTTAGGAATTCTCTCTGGTCAAGGAGCCATTTAACATTATTTTTTGGAGTAGAAGAAGCTTTTTTTTCTTACTTCGCTGTCCTCCTCTGAAGATAAACCCAGTCTTCTCTATTCCCCTTGTAAGCTTCTATGGTTGGGCTCTTTCTTCTTCACCTATTAATTTTTTTTAAATGAGAATTATTAGTGTAAGCACCTTTAATCCTGAGGTGGGAGATACTGCTTCTAGCTTCATTTCAGTTCTCTCCTCTGACCAGGAACCTCAAACCAAAAGCTCTGCCTTCTTACAAGTGGTCACAGTCAGCATTGTCCCTACCCCCACTACTTCTGCATTCACCAGGTGCTGGTTCATTTTTGCCTAGGGCCTGTCTCAACACAGCTGACCCTGGTGTTTCTAATCAGCCTAGGTTCCCTCAGTCTTCCTAAACTCAGACCCCTGACTCTGCAGGCTTTCCAGGAGTTGAAAGTTTCTGTAGTTCCTATTGAAGCCAAACCAAGATGTTTCTATGGAGCTAGTCCAGAGGTGTTTGCACTACTACTACTGGACTGTGCCTGGAGGACCGTTGTTCTACCCCGGATCCTCTGGATTTTCCACCAGTCTATGTTTGTGAAGGGTAAATTTACTTTGCTTGTGGGGGAATCTGGAGACCTTGAAATGAACCAGCCTATCATCTTCCCAGAATTATCTCCAAGAACCAATTGTTAAATATTTATCAATATACTTCTGCCTAAAGGCCAATATACTTGAGGCTCTTTGGTCATATCCCTAGTTCCTAGTCTTCCCAGTCCTTGTGTGCCCTGATTTGGAGGTGTTGTCTGCTACGCCATTTTAGGGGACAGACAAGGGGCTATCCTAACATACTTCCTTCTTTCCTTCTCATTTGATTAAATCATGTAGTCTACTCTTACATATGACAAACAAAAGTTCTATTATGCTTTAATAAAATGGCAGTCTGGAGTTTTAGAAAGAGAGCTGATCTCTTTTAAAGTTTAAGACCCATTTCTAACACATACTGATTATGTGACTCTTGATCTCTCAGTTCTCCAAACTGTAAGTGCATAAGACTATAAGACAATAAGATAAGTGGCAGAGTAAGTACTCACTTACCTTGGCAGAAGGAGTTCCTCATTGAGAGTTCCATATATCGATAAAATTACAGGTTCAATACTGAACAAAATTGCTGAAATCTTTTATTGGCTTATCTTATTCTTTTCAGAAACTCACTTTTCCCCCTCAAAATCCAGCAATAAATCCTTCTGTACAACAAAGGTTCACTGAAGTAGTCTTTTCTTCTCTTCCTTTATTTTTATTTTTTAAATTTATGGAATAAAACGGTATTTCCATGACATAGCATAATATAAAAGATGATTACACATGAAATTGCAAATTTATTATGTACAATTTGTTATTTTTAAATATATAACAAAGTTATCGTAAAAATTTCTTTTTTTCTTTCCTCCCTCTGTCCCACTCGAGAGATGGTTATCATTAGACAAAAATAGGTAAATATATATATAATAAACACACACATATGTAAAAGTATTCTATACACACTTCTATTTATCAATTCTTTCTCTGGATGCAGATAGCATCTTCTTTCATATTCTGGCATAGAGCAAGTTATTAGTACAACCAGAGGCAACTAAGTGGCCTATTTGATAGAGTGCTGACCTGGAATTAGAAAGCCGTGAGTTAAAATTCATTCTTATATGCTTATTAGCTTTGTAACCCTCTCTTTCCTTCAGTTTCTTTAGCTGTAAAAATGGATACAATAACAGTATCTATCTTTCATCATTGTTGTATCAAATAAGATAATATTTGTAAAAATCTTAGGAAACCATTGACCATAAAGTAAGTGCTTAATAATGTGTATTTTCTTCCTTCCTTCAAGAACTATAAATCTGGTATTGAGCCTTCAAATCCAAGACACTCCCCTCTATTTTTACTGGAAAACCATAAGAAGATAGATATATAAAATAAAAAAAAATCTTTAATCACTAAAAAAGCCATTAAATGATAACGTTATCACCATTCAATTGTTTTGGCAGTATCCTCTTTTCCTCTAACTTTTCTGAGAAGCACTGAATTTGGGGATGGCACTGTCAGGATATACCTAATAAAATGTCCATGCATAAGTGCTTTGGATGAGCCATATTGCCCACAGATGCTTACATGTGAAAATGTGCACTATTTCCTGATTTTCTCTTGCAGCAGACTCATTTCCTCCCACTTACTTTGGCATAATTTGCAAATATATTTAATTTGTAGTACAGCAGAATATCAAAGACTTGGGCTCTACTTATGACTGCCACTAACTTGGTATCTGACATTCAGAAAGTCATTTCACAATTCTAGGATTCATTTTACTTGCTTATAAAACCAGGGTATTGGAATAAATGATTTCTAAAATGCATGACATCTGTGATCTCTTTATATGTTCTCTTCTTTTGGCTTTCTTAACACTATTTTCTCTTGGTTCCACTAACTGTTTGGATGCTTCTTTTGAGGCTTTTTGTAGAGTACAAACTGATCATAAGTTAATTGTGTGCCAAAACATTTTAAAATGCTAATATGATGTTAGAATTCATTAAGGAAAAAAAAAGAGTCTAGCTAACATGACAGGAAAAGATAATGATAAATGTTGGAGAGAATGTGAGAAAACTGGGACACTAATGCATTGTTGGTGGAGTCATGAAACAATCCAACAATTTTGAAGAATAATCTGGACCTATGCCCAAAGGACTTTGAACCTGTGCATACTTTTTGATCTAGCAGTGCCATTACTAATTCTGTATCCCAAAGAAATCATAAAGAGTGAAAAGGATCAACATGTGTAAAAATGTTTGTAGCAGCTCTTTTTATTTAGCAAAAAGTTGGAAAAGGAATGAATGCCTATCAACTGGGGAGCAAGCTGTGATTATAGAAAGCCTGGAAAGGTTTACATGAACTAATGCTGAGTGAAACAAGCAGAACCAGGAGTACATTGTACATAATAACAGCAAGAATGTGGAATGATTAACTATGAAAGTCTTGGTTCTGGGGGATAGAGTCAAGGTGGCATAGACATTTCTCTATCTGAGCTCCTTCAAGTATCTGTCAGATCAATACCAAATCAAGCCTCTAAATTGGTTTTGGAGTTACAGAACCCACAGATATTTAGAATACAAGAAAATTCCAAAAGAAGATAATTTGGAAGAACCTCAGAAAAGATCTGTTTCAATTGGGCAGAGGGAGAAGTTGCAGAGGGCAGATGCAGCTTAAGGAGCCTAGGGCCAGTAACCAGGGCTTTGTGAGCATTCCAAACTGGAGAATATACAGAGGGGCTCTTAGTCTACTTTGTGATGGTTAAAAGCCAGTTGATCAGCAGATTAGCTATGAGACACTCAAAGAAAATAAAAAGGGAAATAGTGAGCCTTTGAACCCTAGAAAAATGGACGGCTTGTCAACTCTACCCAACACCAGAAGTCAGTCAGCAGTACCAGCTTCAGGGCAAACTAAAGTGGTTATCTTCCCTTTGCCTTAAGAGCAGACCTTAATCTTTTAAAAATGACCTTAGATAGCTTTTATGGAGAAAGACAAAAATAGACCTCAAACCATGAGGTTCCTAAAGGTTCATCTCCAGGTGAAGCCCCAAATAGTGATATGAGTTGGGCCCCATTTTACAAGGTTCTGTTAGAAGAATTCAAAAAGGATCTTAAAAGAGAGTTAGAAGAAAAATAGAGAAAGGAAATGAGATCTTTGCAAGAAGGTTTGGAAAAAGAAAAACAGAAAGTATTTGTTATAATATGGGAGCCACCTGCCAGTGGCTGTGAAGGTCTGACTCAGACCTGTACAATGGATCTCTTTTTTTTTTTTTTTTTTTTTCCTGAGGCTGGGGTTAAGTGACTTGCCCAGGGTCACACAGCTAGGAAGTGTTATGTCTGAGACCAGATTTGAACTCGGGTCCTCCTGAATTCAAGGCTGGTGCTCTATCCACTGCACCACCTAGCTGCCCCTACAATGGATCTCTTAATGTGAGCAGATGATGATGATGATGATGATGATAATGATGATGGTACAAGGAGACTGAAAGACAGTTGCTGTTTTTTGTCCTCTCTCCTCTTCCTTCTTCCCCCAATTTATTTCATTCCCAGTCCACAAGCAACACCTGTGTCAGTTAAGGCTGCTTTGCAATTCCTTCAGATGTTATGATCCACAGCTGTGGAGGCTCTTGGAGAATTGACCTACTCTTTCACCCAGGCATGGTCTTAACAATTATTTGAAGAAAACTTATTTAAACATAGTCTTGATGAAATAGAAAAATCATATTACTCCTTACAAAATAGATGTGAAAAGAAACCAATTCACTGAAACACAAAATCTGTGAAATGGAAAAAAATACAATGAAAAACCACCTCATTTAAATGGTCAATTGGCCAAATGCAAAAAGAGATAAAAAAGCTAACTGAAGAAAAAAATTCGCTAAAAATTAAAATTGAACAAATAGAAGTGAATGACTCAATGAAACTTCAAGAATCAGTCAAACAAAACCTAAAAAAATGGAAAAAAAATAGAAGAAAATGTAACATACCTCATTGAAAAAACATCTGACCTGAAAAATAGATGTAGAAGAGGTAAGGTAAGAATAATTAGACTTCCTGAAAACCATGATAAAAAAAGGAGCCTAGACATCTTTCAGTAAATCATCAAAGAAAACTGTCCTGATGTCCTAAAAGCACAGAGTAAAATAGCTTTTGAAAGAGACTCCTAAATGAAAATGCCAAGGAACATCATAGCTAAATTTCATAATTATCAAATCAAGAAGAAAATATTGCAAGCAGGCATAAGGAAACAATTCAAACATTAAGGAGTCACAATCAGATTATCTAGGACTTAGCAGCTTCCACTTTAAAGAATGGAAGAGCTTGGAATCTGATATTATAAAACAAAAAAATCCAAGCCTCAACTATCCAGTAAAACTGAGCATCATCATTCAGGGAAAAAAGATAGATGTTCAATGAAACAGGTGAATTTCATCTGTTTCTGATGAAAATATCAGAACTGAATAGAAAATTTGATCTTCAAATACAGAACTCAAGAGAAGCATTAAAAGGAAATTAAAAAAAAATAACTTTCTTTTAAAAGTTAAAAAGCCTATATCCCTATATGGGAAGATGATATTTATAACTCTTGAGACCTGTATCTCTGTTCTGAATATACTAGAGAGTCCAGGTACAATTTAATTTAATTTTGATGACATAAAAAGGAAACTAGAGGCGAAACAGTGATTCCACTGGAAAAAGAGAAAAATTTAAAAAGGGATAAATTACATCTAATAAAGAGGCAAAAAAGACCTATTGCAGTTGAGGGAAAGAGGGGGACAAACACTGTGTGAATCTTACTCTCATCATATTTGGTTCAAAGAGAGTATATCAGACACATTTAGCTTGATAGAGAAACCTGTCTCGTTCTATAGAAAAGTAGGAGGGGAAAGGGGAAAGAAATGGGAAGGCTAATAGAAGGGGCAACAGAAATAGAAGAAGAAAGATATAAGAAAGGGTGCAAAAGGTAACAGCTGTTTCGGAGAGGAGGTAGGCAATAACAAAATACTGGGAAGAAAAAAAAGGAGAAAGGGAATAGAAAAGTATAACTGGAGGAAATAAGATAGCAGGAAATACAGAGTTAGAATTTTTATCTGTGAATATGAATGGGATGAACTCTCCCATAAAACAGAAGTGGAGAGCAGACTGGATTAAGAGCTAGAATTCTACAAATTGTTGTTTACAAGAAACATATTTAAGGGATAGTGATACATTCAGAGTAAAGGTAAAAGGCTGGAAAAGAATCTATTATGCTTCAGTTGAAGTTAAAAACAAAACAAAACAAAACAAACAAACAAACAAACAAACAACAACAACAAAAAAAAAAAACAACATTGGTAGCAATCCTGATCTCAGTTAAAGCAAAAGCAAAACTACATCCAATTAAAAGAGAAAAAGAAAGTACATCCTATTTAAGGGTAATATATATCATGAAATAATATCAATACTAAACATATATGTACCAAGTGGTATAGCATGCAAATTCCTAAAGGAGAAGTTAAGAGAACTGCAAGAAGAATTAGACAGCAAAACTTTACTAGTGGGGGGGGGGGGGGTTCTCAGAACTTGTTCTCTCAGAACTAGATAAATTGAACAATAAAATAAATAAAAAAGAAGTCAAAGAGGTAAATAGAAAACTAGAAAAGTTAGGTATGATAGATCTTTGTAGAAAATTGAATGGAGACAGAAAGGAGTACACTCTCCTCAGCAGTTCATGGAATCTATACAAAAACTGAACATATATTAGGGCATAAAGATTTCAAAATCAAATGCAGAAAGGCAGAAATCCTAAACACATTTTTTTCAGATCATGATGCAATAAAAATTACATGGAAGACAAGACCAGGGGAAAATACACCAAACCTTAATTAGAAACTAAATAATCTAATCTTATCTAATGAGTGAGTGAAACAATATATCATAGACACAATCAATAATTTCCTCCATTAGAATGACAATGAGACAACATACCAAAATCTGTGGGATGTAGTCAAAGCAATTTATACCTCTAGATACTTACCTGAATAAAATAGAAAAAGAGTAGATAAATGAATTGGGCTTGCAACTAAAAAAAATAGAAAAAGGCAAATTAAAACCCCCTAATTAAATGCCAAATTTGGAATTCTTAAAATAAAAGGGAAGATTAATAAAATTGAAAATAAGAAAATATTGAATTTATAGATAAAACTAAGAGTTGGTTTTATGGAAAAAACCCATCAAAATAGATAAACTTTTAGTTAAGTTGATTAGAAAAAGGAAAGAGGAAACTCAAGTTGTTAGTCTCAAAAATGAAAAATTAGAGCAATAATTAGGAGTTATTTTCACCAACTATATGTCAATAAATCTGATCATCTAAGTGAAATGGAGGTTTGTTGACAAAAATAGAGATTGCTTAGATTAACAGAAGAGGAAAGACATTACTTAAATAGTCCTATTTTAGGTTAAAAAGAGAGAGAGAGAGAGAGAGAGAGAGAGAGAGAGAGAGAGAGAGAGAGAGAGAGAAAAGAAAAGAAATCCTATTAATCCACTTCCTAAGCAAAAAATCTCCAGAGCCAGGTGATTTACATATGAATTCCACTAAACATTTAAAGAATGATTAATTATAATACTGCATAAACTATTTGAAAAAAATACAGAAAGAAGGAGTCCTACTAAATTTCTTTTAAAACATATATATATATATATATATATATATATATATATATATATATATATATATATATATATATATATATATATATATATATATATATATATATATATAATGGTGATACCTAAACCAGGTAGGGTTAAAACAGAGAAAGAAAATTATAAATTAATTTCTCTAATGAATATTGATGCAAAATTTTAGAAAAAAATTATTTATTTTTATTTATTTTGATTACTTTTTATTGACAATACATATGCATGGGTAATTTTTTACAACATTATCCCTTGCACTCACTTCTGTTCCAATTTTTCCTTTCCCTCCCTCCCCTCCACTAGACTGGCAGGCAGTCTTATACATGTTAAATATGTTATAGTATATCCTAGATACAATATATGTGTGCAGAACTGAACAGTTCTCTCATTGCACAGGAAGAATTGGATTCAGAAGGTAAAAATAACCTGAGAAGGAGAACAAAAATGCAAACAGTTCACACTCATTTTCCAGTGTTCCTTTTCTGGGTGTAGCTGATTCTGTCCATCATTGATCAATTGGAATTGGATTAGCTCTTCTCTATGTTGAAGATAACCACTTCCGTCAGAATATGTCCTCATACAGTATTGTTGTTGAAATGTATAATGATCTCTTGATTCTGCTCATTTCACTCAGCATCAGTTCATGTAAGTCTTTCCAAGTCTCTCTGTATTCATCCTGCTGGTCATTATTCACAGAAGAATAATATTCCACAACATTCGTATACCACAATTTACCCAGCCATTCTCCAATTGATGGGCATCCATTTATTTTCCAGTTTCTAGCCACCACAAAAAAAGCTGCCACAAACATTTTGGCACATACAGGTCCCTTTCCCTTCTTTAGTATTTCTTTGGGATATAAGCCCAGTACCACTGCTGGATCAAAGAGGATGCACAGTTTGATAACTTTTTGGGCATAATTCCAGATTGCTCTCCAGAATGGTTGGATTTGTTCACAACTCCATCAACAATGTATCAGTATCCCAGTTTTCCTGTATCCCCTCCAACATTCATCATTATTTTTTCCGTCATCTTAGCCAATCTGAGAGGTGTGTAGTGGTATCTCAGAATTGTCTTAATTTGCATTTCTCTGATCAATAGTGATTTGGAACAATCTTTCATATGAATAGAAATAGTTTCAATTTCATCATCTGAAAATTGTCTGTTTATATCCTTTGACCATTTATCAATTGGAGAATGACTTGATTTCTTATAAATTAGGGTCAATTCTCTATGTATTTTGGAAATGAGGAACAAGTAATAGAAGTGGGAATGTCTGAAGAATGGATGTCTAATTGAAAATTTAAAAATGAGAAATAAAAAGAAGAAATGCAGAGAGAAAGATGTTGCAAACATAACAGTAAAAATGCCTGAGAAGTGTTTTTTTTTAAAGCATATGCTTGACAAAGGAAAGAGTGGGTGCAAAGAAAGCAGAAGAGTATAATATCAAAATAAAACTTTAAACCTAACTAAATATAAATATAGCCTACAATGCCATTTGGAAAAAAAAAATGAAGGGAGAACACAACAAATTGGAATATAGTAAAAACATAAAGGAGACAGAAAGGAATCCTGGGAAATAAAATTGTATATTTTGTAAAGGGAACAAACAAAACAAAACACAAGACTGGAGACTTAGAGAAAGCCTAGGCTCAGATCTACTACAAACTACCTTTTTGACTTGGTGAAATCTCTTTTGTTCACTGCTTTAGTTTCTTCATCTATAAAATTAAGTAGGATTTTCAGATCCTATCCAACGTGACTTCCAATTTTGTATTCCTATGAACAACCACATTTTAAATGAAATGAATAAATGTTTTACATGATGATAATATATTTATAGAACATTCTATTTTCTACTTCTTTTATGTTGAGAATCAAGTTTTGAACTATAAAGCCTCATTGGGTTCACAGGGCATTGTCTTTTTAGATCAATGAAATGTTTGAATTATAACAAATATATGTATATACATACATATCTACATAAGTTATGTAGATTGCATAGATAAATATATCTCTGTGTACATTTATATGTTGTATATAATATACAGATTTATGTGTATATATGTGTAGATGTGTATATGTGGGACTATCTCTATCTATTTACCTATCTATATAGACACACACACAAATACACCCCCCCACTCACACACATATAGCCCCTGCCACTCACTGCAATTCAGACATTTCACGAATCCAAAATGACATATCCCTCAATAAGTCCAAATGAAGCTTTATCACAAATCTACCTCAAAACTTGGCTCTCATGTACATATGCACATAAGTATACACAACACCCATATTTATGAGTCTGCATGTGCAAGTGTATTTATTTATGCACACAATTTATCTCTCCTTTGATAGAAATACATCTTATCTATCCTTTGAAAGAAATTAATTCTCTTCAGGACAATTCTCACTAAACTTATTCTATTTCACTTATTTTACATACTTTAAAATAAAAAAAAAACTATCTATGCACACACATATGTTTGCATCTATATCAGAGCAGTAAATACATTTAATTACATACATATATGTATATATTAATCCATGTGTATTTAATATATGTGAATATGCATATGAAATATAAAATTATATTTCTCTGCATATACAAATGTAAAGAAATATTTCTTTTTATATTTTCAAATACATAAAATCAAACAAGTTTAGTAAGATTGCCCTTTAGTAAGAGTTTATTGCTTTCAATGAATAACCAAGAAAGAATCATAATTATTATTTACACAGATGATTCTAAAATATTTAAAAAGATGCTCTTTGAAAACTAAACAATGCCATTTTAATCTTGGTATCTTAACTTGCAATTTTAATTGGCTTAGCAACTCTTTGAAAAGCATAAAGTTCAAAGGAAACTTCAGTCAAGTCACAATCTAGACTGTGAATTGTCAGTTCAATTTACCTCCACAGGCCTTTGCTAAGTAATTGCTCTGTGATCAGGAAGGTGTCACTCAAAAACCAAAAGACAACACAAGAAGAGAAAACTTGATGTTTCCTGCCACTCAACAGTTGACATAATTAGGAAGGAAGGAAGGAAAGAAGACAACAAACATTGATCAAAACAAATATAAGACAGGCATAATGCTAAGTGTGACCCTCAAAACAGCCACAACAACAGTTGAGTAAACTAAGGCAGAGAATTTTGTTTAGTGACATCTCTATTTCATATCCTAAGATCTATCTATTGTTTCTTGTAAATGGATAAGACATTTGTAAAACAAGTGAAACATTATTATTAAATTTTGTTTTGTTATTTATCCAGGAGAATAGAATTCCTCTGACTACCAGAATTTACAGTAATAAACTCATGTTTTATCTATATAAAACAGCCAGACAATTGGTTCATCTCAATATTCCTTCCCTCAAAAGGTGTAATCCCCATTTAATAGCATGACCTAATTTCATTTAAAACACTTTTAAAATTATTCATCATGGTTGCTTCATGATCCATTTAGGATCTCTTTCATGATAGAATGCTTCCAATAATTTTCTCACTCTTAAACTTCTTTGGAGTTCTTAGTGTTTCACATGATCTTAGAGAAAGTTTTATCCCATTAATCCTCTTCATTGGTTATTGGCTGAATAAAAGCTTTCTATGCCTTTTCTTTTGCTTTGGACCAAGATTCCAAGATATAAGTTAACATGTTTTTCAATGTAGTTAAACATTTTTGATCTCATGTGGGCACCTGCTCACCATTCACTGTTATGCAATCAATGGTGGTTAAAACTAATGCAGATGGCTATGCATCTTTTGGCTCAGTTAAGTCCCCATCACTGCTTTTATATTCACAGAGGTTGAGGTGCTAATTTTCCTCTATATCTTTAACTTTCAACAATCTACATATTTTGTGTCTTGTGAATAGGGTTCATTTCATAAACACTTAGCCTCAGAGAATTTCATTACCATGCTCATATTTAGGGGTCCTTTAGAGTGCTACAATTCATTGTTTTTGAGTCCTTAAACTGCATTTGTGAACAAGAGGCAATCATCTTTTTAAAAAAATCAACAACACAACTATCTTATGAACTATTCTCAATCAACCATAATCCTGTTTTTCTAGTCAAGAAACAAGAGCAATGCCTCCAGGGTAGTCATGAATAATTTTTGGGAATATCACTTCTCTTTGTCACTTGCTTTTGTGGATGTTGAGTTGGCAAGATTCAATTAGCAGCTGGATTTCAGCTCTGCATCCTGTGATTATTTCATAGATGATGTCAAGACACCCTGGATGTACTTCACTATCATGCAATGTGTACAACACTAGTCTCATTTTCCATTAAGTCAACTCTTCGGTTGTAAGCCAGAAATGCTGAGTGTTTGGCAAGTTGATCTTTTTTCCATTTTTCTTCAAGTTCTTTGGAGTGTGGATAGTACAAAATGCAGGATGATATAGGATTGGTTGATAGGATATGTGCAGATACCATCTGCTAACTCCTCTGTGCTTTAGGCTTTCATCTACAATATGGAGCTACTAAAGTTTGAACCCTGCTTTAAAAGAACAATGTAAAAACTTGATAATGGTAACACTATTTATTAATATTAATTTCACACATAGGCATGATTCTGAATGGGGAAGTATTACAAGTTTAAAAAAAAAACAAAAAACAAAAAACAAAAACAAACAAACCTAGGATGAAGATTCCCCTAAAGAGCTTGTATTCTAATATAAAAACAAAACTTTATTGAAAATTGTTTGCAATTTCCCCCATCTTTGACTTCATGACTTTGCAGCTTCTATTTTTCCATTAGTCATCGGTGAAATCAGTTGAGCAAAAGAATATAATACTTATTTTAATATGAAGTTACTAGAATTATTCACTGGCAGAGCGAAATAATTAGAGGGAAAGAGAAGATGGAAGTATTGGATTGCTCTCAGGGATCCAAGATTTAATATAAATAAATTGAAGGCAATATGTCTTTGGGGAAAAGTAATAAAACCTCTTTTCCAGGTACTGAATGGTGGGTGGTGACATAGCAGCTCTGAGTCAAGAACTGAGATCTGGAGGGTGATAGCAGGTAATAACATTAGTTTGCAGTGTGATTCCTTTAAAAAAAGAAATCATCACCATTTAAAGGAAAGAAACCAACGATATATACACACACATCTATAGTTATAACTTTTAAAATATGTATGTATATGCAAAGTTAGAAATATAGTAGTGTACTTCTATTTTCCTAAAAGTTACCTAGCCTTAAATGGAAGGCTGTGTTTAAGATGGGGCTTGAGATTATTTTGAATTTAAAGGGATGTTGAAACATTTAAAGGGAAATTTGATCTTCTGCAAACCCAATGTCTTAACAGAAAAAGGAAAAAAAAAGAAATGCAATGAAACAAAGATCAAATTCTCCAATCAGAGCTTGGGATGTGTGTGTGTGTGTGTGTGTGTGTGTGTGTGTGTGTGTGTGTGTATGTATTTATAACTATACTATTGCAAAGAAAGCATTTTGGCTAGTACCAGTCCATTAATGTAAAAGGGAATATTAATTGGAATTAGAGACAATAGGAAACAGAAAATCTACAAATACAGGTTTTGACACTAGTTGATTTGAGCAAATCACCTAATTTGTGCTTCCCTTAAAATTAAGCAAGAAATGTGGATGAAGGCATTTATAATATCCCTCTTATACAAATATATGGAATTCATTCCATTGTGACCAGACTCATTTGGGCTGTCCTTTATTTATTTATTTGAGCAACTATGGGCAAGAGATTTAGGAAATATTTGTTGGCAAGTTCTATCTACAACAGGGCCTCTTGAAAAATCAAGAACAATAGACCTGAAGTAAGGGAGGAAGGAAGAAAAAAAATGACTTGTGGTATATTATTTTAAGAAGTATCAAAAAAGCTAAGAGTAATTTACCTTGAAGAAAGGGCTTACATGTGAGGAAATGGAAACATAAATGAGGCAAAGAGAAATGAATAGAAATTCTTGGAAATCCTGTGGGGAGAGATGCTTTGAACTCTACAGGAGCACTCATTAAATTACCTAACAATCTTTTCAAGGGGCCTGTTGCCTATCATTTTGTGGTACAAAAGGAATTGTTATTGAATCCATATGTATACCATTTCATTAAATAGTTTTAAAATGAAATGTTCTATTAATAAATTATGTGACTGTAAAACCAGGACATAATTTATGAGACACTACAGATGGTAATCATATTGAAAACTTTGGGAGAGTTTCTCTCTTTTATAGAGATGGGACCACAGAGAAGGCCTGAAGAATGATATATACAGTGAATTCATAATACTCTATGTTTAGCTAAAAATTTCATACTCATTGTAGTTGTTTTGCCATTTGAACTGCACCTTTTAAGTCATAACCCAAAGACTGGAGATGATCGGATGACCTCAAATGTCTCATTTAGCTTTATATCTCCAGTCTTCTGTTATATTAGATATCAGTGATTAGAGACTCATTCTTCAGTAGTATATAAAGGCATATGGAAAGAATTGTTCTCTTTGAAGAATGTTATCATCCCTATCACTATCTACCAAATTACAAGAATGCTTCACATTAGACATTTTTTAAAAGAAGTTCTGTGCAAATCACATTTAATGTATAATTTATTCCAGATATTCCAACACTACTCTATTTAAAGGAACATTTTGATGAATACTTATATAGGATGTGTCAACATTCAGTGCATTTGGAGCTTTAATAGCATAAAATTGCACTAAGATTTTTGGCACATGTATACAATTTATTGTTTTTTGTTTTCTCAATCTAGAATCCCATATATCAGGACTGCTGAAACCAGTCACCCCCCCCGAGTATTGTTCTGATAATTCTTTCATTGAACAGTCATCACTTCATCTATCCCCAGAGATCTGACCCAAGTCAGTATTTTATTTTTTTTCAATCTATAATGTACTTGATTTAATGAGTTTGATCCCAGATTCACATACAAAGTTCTTCTCAATTGTTAACTAAACTTCATTCTATTCATATTCCTTGCCTCATTATAATTTTGGGGAAATGGGTGGGAAAAATGTTCAATTCTGTTCAGAAGCAGGAGCAGTGACATGGACTTCTCTAAATAGAATTGGAAATTGCAAAGGCCCTCCCAATTCAACTTCTGCTCACTTCACAAATATGTTCAATATTCTTGGGAAGTAGTTATTTAGCCTTAGTGTGGACATTTATAGTGATTGGAACTTGCTTCTAAGGACATCCATTCCATTTTTTATACAGTCCTACCAATTTGAAATTTGCCTTCCTGTGAATTCTACCCACTCTTCCTAGTTTCCTAAGTAACCAAGGCCCTGGTTAGAGATTTCTCAAGATCACCAGCGAGCCTCTGAAAGTCTTGAGAGAAAATACTAAAAATGGACCTGAACTTTTGAGGAATATATAAACTGGCAAAATAGCCTTGACATTCAGGATAAGCTCCCTAAAATCCTCCCAAAGTTATGCAAAGTAGTAGTGTATTAAAACACTATTTTGGCATTGTAGCAATTCCATTTTCTCTCTTTAATTGCCAGATATAAAGCAAACTAGAACTTTGTTCCTCTGATTGTTTCATTTAGAGACCTTGATATGTATAGGAAACTTTTCTTGCTCCTCCTGCAACCCAAGTTCTATAGAAACCTAAGAAAGCTAAATCAAATCAAGTGCTCACTTGGAGACTAAAGCAATCTCTTTATTCATGTCCAACCTTTCAGCTCTATTTTAACATATTTTAAAATGTCTTATAGAATTCTTCATTTCTGACATGTAGAAATGTATTCCCCTATTTGAGGGAGAACAATTCATCCCAGATGTTTTTTATAGCCTAGTGCTCCAGATCTAGAGTGGCATCAGAATTGGGTTTAATCTAGTTTTAAGAATCTCTTGGGTTAATCCATATTTCTATTCACAATACATTTTTAAGGTGAAAATATTTCACAAAAAAGTGTGCCTTTTCCATTTCCCTGTGATTTTTTACCTACTAGTATGGGGATATATATTTAATACTTGTTAAATAAATCTACATCAAATGAATAAATAAATAAATAACTTAATAAATAAATATGAGCAGCATAAATCCTTTGAACTTGAAGTTAGAAGTACTATTGTTTAAATCTTTATCTTGGGCTATTGCTATATGACTTTGGGCAAGCTGTTTGCTTTCCTAAACTTCTATTTACTCATCTATAGAGTTGGTCTAATGATATCTGTAGTATCCACTAATTTTATGTTGTCATGGCTAGAGGAAAGATTCTGATAGACTCAACTACATTGAGATATTAGGGATGCAGTGTATTTTCCTGATAGGGAATTTGTATTTAAATGAGAATCCTGCAATGGGAAATGCTTAAATCAAATATATGAAGCTTTATTAGATGAATTTCATACATACTAGGACAAACAATATTGAGAGCAGGAAAGCTTGCTTTTCAAAACTGAGTGGGTTTGATCTAGGAGTTTTGAGTTTTAATATACTTTTTTTTAAAAAAAAATCACTCATTCATTAATTTTAAATGTCCTCTAAACATTTAAACATTAGCTTGGCCTACCCATGAGCACTTGATATTCTTCCATTTGATTAGATTTGACTTTATTTGTGTGGAAAGTGTTTTGTAATTGTTTTCATATAGTTTGTGACTTTGTCTTGACAGGTACCCTCCCAAATATTTTATATTATCTACAGTAATTTTAAATTTAATTTCTCTTTGTATCTCTTGGTGCTGAACTTTGTTGGTAACATAGAAATGCTGATGATTTATGTGGATTTATTTTGTACCATGCACCTTTGCTAACGTTGTGAATTGTTTCTAGTAGTTTTTTACTTGATTCTCTAGGATTCTCTAAGTATATCATCATATCATCTTCAAAGAATGATAATTAATTTCCTCATTACCTACTCTAATTCCTTTCATTCATTTTTTTCTCTTATTGCTAAAGCTAACATTTCTAATGCAATATAGAATAGTAATGGAGATAGTGGGCAATGTTGTTTCACCCCTGATCTTATTGGGAATGCTTCTAGTTTATCCCCATAATATATGATGCTTATTTTTGGTTTTAAACAGATGCTATTGATCATTTTAAGGAAAATTTCATTCATTCTTATACTCTCTAGTACTTTTAATAGGAATTGGTGTTAGATTTTTCAAATGCTTTTTCTGCATCTGTTGAGATAATCACATGATTTTGTTAGTTTGGTTATTGAGATAGGAAATTATGATAATAATTTTCCTAAAACTGAACTAGTCCTGCATTCCTGGTATGAATCCTAGTTGATTCTGGTATATTATCATGGTAATAACTTGCTATAATCTCTTTACTAATATTTAAGATTTTTGCATCAATATTTATTACAAAAATTACCTATAATATTCTTTCACAGTTTTGGTCCTACCTGGTTTAGATATCATCACTATATCTTTGTCATACAAGAAATTTGGTAGAATTCCTTCTTTCCCTATTTTTCCAAATAGTTTGCATAGTATTAGAGTTTATTGTTCTTTAAATGTTTGGTAAAAGTCTTATGTATAACCATCTGGCTCTGAAGATTTTTTTTTTATGGAGTTGATTAATAGCTTGTTCAATTTCTTTTTCTAAAATTAGACTATTTAAGTAACTTATTTCTTCCTCTGTTAATCTAGGCAATCTATATTTTTGTAAGTATTCATCCATTTCACTTAGATTATCAGATTTTTTGGCATACAGTTGCAAAAAATAGCTCCTAATTATTGTGCTAATTTTCTCTTCATTGGGAGAAAGTTCATCCTTTTCATTTTTGATACTAATAATTTCTTTTCTTATAAGTTTTGCTAAAGGTTTACATGATTTGTTATTTTTTCATAAAACCAACTTTAATTTTGTTTATTAGCTCAATAGTTACTTTCAATTTTATTATTCTTTTTTTATTTACAAAATTTCAAATTTGGTATTTAATTAGGGGTTTTTAATTTGTTCTTTTTTCTAGCTTTTTTAGTTGCATGATCAATTTATATATCTTTCCTTTCTCTACTTTATTCAGGTAAGTGTCTAGAGATATAAAATTACCCTAAAACTGCATCGCATAAATTTTGTCATTCATTATTTTCATTCATTTGCATGAAATTATGATTGTGTCTATGATTTCTTGTTTCACCCACTCATTCTTTAGGATTAGATTATTTAGTTTTTAACTAATATTTGTTATACAATTCCCTGGCACTTTGTTACAGATAATTTTAATTCCATCATGATCTAAAAAAAAGATGCATTTATTATTTTTGCCTTTCTGCATTTGATTTTGAGGTTTCTATGTCATAATACAGGGTCAATTTTTGTGTAGATTCCATGTACCCTCAAGGAAAAAAATGTATATTCCTTTGTATTAATTCAATTTTCTCTAAAGGTCTATCATATCTTTTCTTTTCCCCCCCCTTTATTAAAGCTTTTTTTTTCAAACATATGCAAAACCTTGTGTTCCAATTTCCCCTTCGCATCCCCCCTACTTCTTCTAGATGGCAAGTAATCCAGTATATGTTAAACATGGTAGAAATATATGTTAAATCCAATATATGCATACATATTTATATAATTATCTTGACACACAAGAAAAATCAAATAAAATCAGAAAAAAAGAGAAGCAAAATAAAATGCAAGCAAAAAACAATAAAAAAAGTGAAAAAGCTATGTTGTGAACCAAACTTAGTTCCCACAATTCTCTCTCTGGGTGTAGATAGCTCTCTTGATTATTAAACAATTGTATTTGGTCTGAATCATCTCATTGTTGAAGAGAACTATGTTCATCAGAATTGATCATTGTCTAATCTTGTTGTCCTGTATAATGATCTCTTGGTTCTGCTCATTTCACTTAATATCAGTTCATGTAAGTCTTTCCAGGCCTCTCTGAAATTATCCTGCTGGTTGTTTCTTACAGAACAATAATATTCCATAACATTCCTATACTATATCTTATTCAGCCATTCTCCAATTGATGGACATCCATTCAGTTTCCAGTTTCTTGCCACTACAAAAAAGGGCTGTAACAAACAGTTTTGCACATATGGGTCCCTTCCCTCCCTTAAGACCTCTTTGTGATATAAAACCAGTAGAAACAGAGCTGGATCAAAGGGTACACAGAGTTTGATAACTTTTTGAACATAATCCCAAATTGTGCTGCAGAATGGGTTGGATCCATTCATAGTTCCACCACCAATGAATTACTGTCCCAGTTTTCCCACATCCCCTCCAATATTCATTATTATCTTTCTCTGTCATTTTACCCAATCTAAGAGATATGTAGTAGTGCCTTAGAATTCCATTAATTTGGTCCATAATAATTTAGAACACCTTTTCATATGACTAGAAATGGTTTCAATTTCTTCATCTTAATATTATCTGTTAATATCCTTTGACTATTTATTGATTGGAGAATGACTTTAATTCTTATAGTCATTCTCCAATCAATAAATAGTCAAAGGATATTAACAGATAAATTTGATTTAATTTCCTATATATTTTAGAAATGAGGCCTTTATCAGAACATTTTTTGAATGTAAAAATGTCTTCCCAGTTTATTGCTTCCCTCTTAATCTTTTCTGCATTTGTTTTCTTTGTACAAAACCTTTTTTTTAACATAATATAATCAAAATTATCTATTTTGTAATCAATAATGATCTCCAGTTCTTCTTTGGTCACAAATTCCTTCCTCTTTCACAGATCTGAGAGTTCATCTATCCTATGTTCTTCTAATTTGTTTATAATATTATTCTTTATGTCTAGATTATGGACCCATTTTGACCCTATCATGGTATATGGTGTTAGGTGGAGTTCAATGCCTAGTTTCTGCCACACTAGTTTCCAATTTTTCCAGCAGTTTTTGTCAAAAAAGATCCAAAGCTGGGATCTTTGGGTTGGTCAAACCAATATTTTACTCTTGTCACTGAGTCTTTTATCCTGTGAACCTAACCTAATCAGTGGAATCACTGATCGACAATTCTATTTCTTAGCCAGGACCAAATGGTTTTGATGACTGCTGCTTTATAATATAGTTTTGGATCTGGTACAGCTAGGCCACCTTCATTTGATTTAAAAAAAAAAAAAATTAATTCCCTTGAAATTCTTGATCTTTTGTTCTTCCATATGAATTTTGTTGTTATCTTTTTCTAGGTCATTTGCTTTTATTTTCATTAATTCCTTTGAAATTCTTGACTTTTTGTTCTTCCCAATGATTTTTTTTTCCTAGATCTGTAAAATAGTTTCTTGGGATTTTGATTAGTATAGTTCTAAATAAATGGATGAGTTTAGTTGGTATTGTCATCTTTATTATTTTTAATCATCCTATCCAAAAGCACTTGATATTTTTCCAATTTATCTTTATCTGTGTGGAAAGTGTTTGGTAGTTGTGTTCATATAGTTCCTGACTTTCCCTTGGCAGAGAGATTCCCGAATATTTTATATTATGAACAATTATTTCAAATGGAATTTCTTTTTGTATTTCTTGCTGTTGGACTTTGTTGTAATATATAAAAATGCTGATAATTTATATGGATTTATTTTGTATCCTGCTACTTTCCTAAAGTTTTGAATTATTTCTAATTGATTTTCTAGGGTTCTATATATATAAGCCATCATATTATTTGGAAAGAGTGATAATTTGTTTTTTTCATTACTTACTCTAATCCCTTTAATCTCGTTTTCTTCTCTGATTGCCAAAAGCTAGCATTTCTAATACAATATTGGATAATAATGATGATAGTGGGCAACCTTGTTTCACCCCTGATCCTATTGGGAATGATTCTAGTTTATCTCCATTACATATGATGCTTGATGGTGGTTTTAAATAGATACTACTAATTATTTTAAAGTCCATTTATTCCTATACTCTCTAGTGTTTTTAATAGGAATGGATGTTGGATTTTATCAAATGCTTTTTCTGCATCTATTGAGATAATCATTTGATTTTGAGGTCTTAATATATGGTCAATATATGTCTTAATATATGGTCAATTTTTGTATAGGTTCCATGAACTGCCGAGAAGAAAGGGTATTGTTTTCTGTCTCCATTCAGTTTATTCTGTTTATCTCTTTAATTTATTTCTTATTTATTTTATGGTTTGATTTATCTAGTTCTGGGAGAGCAAGACTGAAATCTCCCACTATTATAATTTTGCTGTCTATTTCTTGTTGCAGCTCTCTTAACTTCTCCTTTAAGAATTTAGATGCTACACCACTTGGTGCATATATGTTTAATATTGATATTGCTTCATTATCTATGGTACCCTTTAGCAAGATATAATTTCCTTCCTTATTTCTTTTAATCAGATCAATTTTTGCTTTTGCTTGATCTGAGAGGAGGATGGCTACTGTATAGGGCTGAAACTCCAAAATGGTATGCTTTAATCAGAAAACAGAGCACTTAAGGCTAATTACCCATTCAATGTGAGATAATGACTCTATTAGCATATATCTGGATAAATAGCTTGTCTCACTGTTGGTGTTTGCTGAATGTTTGTTGTTAAGATAATGATAGGCAAGGATTGGAAGTGAAAGCAAAGAGGCCAGAGTCACTGGGCAGCAGGAGGAGGAGGAGGAGGAGAGAGATTGGTAACTCCGGACTCCAGAATCAAGGATTCTGCTTGGCTGCCTCCTTCACTTCTCCCCCTAAAGATCAAGTGTAAAGGGCTGAAATTGAGCAGATGCACTTAGATAACCGAGCACTTAAGGCTAATAACCAATTAGATAATACTTTATTAACATATGTTTGGAGAATGGCCCTGCCCAACTGTTCTGTGCTGGCTCAATCTGTGGGTGTAGACAGAGAATTGTGAGAGGGATCAGAAGGTGGAGTAAGACAAGGGGTGTCACTTTTTGGCAGTGGAGAGAGAGAGAGAGAAAGAAGGTATGGAGGTTCCAATGTCCATTCCCCATAACTGCTACCTCAAAAGATCAAGAATAAAGATCAAGGGCTTTTGCTTATCCTGACTCTGGCTGATTCTAAAGTATTCAGGTCTTCACAACCAAGGACTTTATACTGACTCTGGCTGACCCCGAGGCCCTCCAGGGAGCTAGCCCATATTTTATAGCTACCCCTGCTTTTTTTTTTTTTTTTTTTTTTTTTTTTACTTCACCTGAAGCATAATAGATTCTACTGCAGCCTATTACCTTTGTTCTGTATGTATCACTCTCCTTTAAATGTGTTTCTTGTAAACAGCATACTGTAGTATTCTAGTTTTTAATCTAGTCTGTTTTCTGCTTACATTTTATGAGAGATCACCCCATTCACATTTATAGTTAAAACTACTAATTCTGTATTTCCTGCCATCTTATTAACCCCAAATTATACTTTTCTCTTTCTTTTCCCCCCTCTTCTCCAGTATTTTACTTATGAGCACTACTTGCCTCAATCAGCCCTCCCTCTTTACTGACCCTTTTCTTTTCTTATACCTTTCCCTACTATTTCTCTTTTCCCTTCTATTTAGCCAGCCCCTTCATTTTTCCCCTTTTCCCTCCCACTTTTCTATAAGATGAGAGATGTTTCTCAGTGATCTAATATTCTTTCTTTGGGCCAAATCTGATGAGAGTAAGATTTGCACAATATTTATTACCCTCCCTCCTTTTCCTCAATTATAATATGATTTATTTGCTTTTTCCTGAGATTTAATTTCCCTCATTTTACTCCACTTTCCCCTTTTTTGTCTATTGCAATCCCCTTTCCATCTCTAGTTTCTTTGTTATAACAGTAAAAATCAGATTATACATATATTCTTATTGTATACTCATAACAGAAATATTTCTCAAGAGTTTTTATTATTCTTTTTATCTTTTTCTGTTTCTCTTGAGTCCTATATTTGGAGGTCAAATTTTTTGTTTAGCTCTGGTCTTTTCATCAAAAATACATGGAATTCAGGGGGATGGAGCCAAGATGGCGGAGAAGATACACGCAAATTTGTAAGCTCCTTTCTTCCCTCAATACCAATTAGTTAAATCAGCCTCAAAAATAACGCTGGACTGATAAAAACCACAGGGATTAGAAGCACAACTTACCAGCTGAAGAGAATATGGAATTTCAACAGAAAACGTTGGTTTCAAGGGGAGGAAAAAAAAAAAAAAAGACCAGCACAGACAGGGTTAAGTGCTAGTACACTGTGCTGATCCAGCTGGGGAGAACTCTGGGATCAGAGAAGCCATTGAGATAGAGGAATCTGGCACAGGCTGATAGCTCTTCTCTGCTTATAAAAGAGCAGTTCAAAAGAAATCAAGCCACTTTAAAATATAAAGCCAGATCCTAAATCCACCCCAATCTGGAAGTGACCTAACAGATCTCGGCACGGCCTTCTGCTGCCCAGGGCTTTCTTTGGGGTATTTGAGAGCCTGAACAGCAGGGACACAGCCCAAGGCAGCCTCCAATCCACATAGTGTGGGGCTCAGCCTGAGGCAGTGGAATTCCAGCAGCAGTGTAATTCCCAGAGAAGTGGAACTCCCAGAGAAGCGGAACTCCCAGAGAAGCAGAACCTTTGAAGTAGGGTCTGCGGTTTCTAGTCAGACACTTCTGATTTGAGCACAGGGGCTTTTCACATCAGCTGCTAATATCCACGGGCCCATGGGAGGCATTGGCTGGAGTTTGTGACACTTTCACTGTTCAGCCTTAAACCTCAGGGCAGTCGCTAGGCCACACAGTGGGGTTCTTCACTGGGCACTCCTCGAAGCTGCAGTGGTGTTAATCACCTCTGAGTCATTTCTGAGGAGGGGGGAGGGGAACTCTTTCCCAGAGCTCTCTCTTAGCTCAGGCACTGGACTTGCTGCATCCATCCTGTCTGGGAGGAAGCTGGTAAATAAATAAACTCCTTACCCCAAGGGCAAGTCCCAACAGATTTTTAAGGATGAGTCAGAAGCTGAAGAGAACAATTGACACCTTCTACACAGAGAAAAAGCAGATATCCAACCCCGAGGAAGCTAACAGCAGAGAGTCTGCAGATAACACCCTAAAGGGTAATGATACCTGCCCCTATCACATAACTCTCTCTTAGAAGAGACTATTAAAAAGTTAAGAGAGTTTGAAGAAAAATGGGGAAAGGAAAGAGAAGCTATGATAGAGAAGGACAATATCCTGAAACTTGAGTTGTAAAAAATAAAGAATTCACAGGAGGTGCAGGGAAACAAAATTTGTGAATTAGAAAAGGTTAAAAATCACAGGAAAGTAGGATTTCTAAATTGGAAAAAGAAAATAACTCACTAAAAAGAAGTAGTGAATTGAAAAAAAAATCAACAGAGCAAAATAATTCATTTAAAAACTCAATTGGACATATACAAAAAGAACTAAAAAATATAAATGAAGAAAATAACTCATTAAAAATTAGGACTGAACAAATAGAAATGAATGATTCATTGAGAAACCAAGAATCAGTCAAACAAAACAAAACAAAAAAAAAAAAAAAAAAAAAAAAAAAAAAAAAGAAAAGCTGGAGAATAACATCAAATACTTACTGGGAAAATCTATAGATCTGGAAAATAGATCTAGGAGAGATAATCTGAGGAACATTGGACTTCCTGAAAACTATGATTAAAAAAAGAGCCTAGATTCTATTTTACAGGAAATCATCAAAGAGAACTGTCCAGAGATAATAGAAACAGAAGGGAAAATAGGCATTGAAAGAATTCATCAAACAATTCTGAAAAAGATCCTAAAAAAAGAACTCCATGGAACATTGTGGCTAAGCTGAAGAACTACCAAACAAAGGAAAATATTGCAAGCAGCTAGGAAAAAAAACAATTTAAATACCAAGGTGCCACAATAAGGGTCACTCAAGATCTGGCTGCCTCCACATTAAAGGATCAAAGGGCCTGGAACCTGATATTCCAAAAGGCAAAAGAACAAGGATTGCAACCAAGAATAAACTACCCAGCTAAGTTTAGCATTTTCTTCCATGGAAGATGGTCATTTAATGAAACAGAGGAATTACATTTGTTTCTAAGAAAAAAAACAGACAAACAAAAAATTTGATCTACATCCATAAGACTGAAGAGAAGCAGAAAAAGGTAAAAAGAACTCTTGAGAACTGTATCTCTGTTGTAGATATATAGAAAGTCTGCATGGATAATTTGAATTTGCTGACATAATATAAAAAAAAAAAGGGAAGTAGTAAAGGGAAGGGGATAGTATCAGAAAAAGGGGAAGGAGAAATAAAAAGAGGGAAACTACATCCCAGGAAGAGGCATATAAAATCTACCACATCTGAGGGAATTTAGAGAGGGGGAGAAACATTGTGTGAATTTTACTCTCATCAGAGTAGGCTCAAAGAGTAAATAACTGACATATTTGTTTTTCAGAGAATTCTTTCTCACCTCATTAAAAGGGGGGAGAGGAAAAGGAGAATAACAGACAAGAAAGGGGAAAGAACTTAAAAGGAAGGGGGAGGGATAATAAATAGGGAGGGCTGCTTGTCATAAGTGGGTACTATAAATTAAATATTGGCGAAGGGGTTCAGGGGGGTCAAGGGATAAAAAAAGCATAATAAGGGGATAATATGATGGCAGGAAATATAGAATTAGTAATTTTAACTGAAAATGTGAATGGGATGAACTCTCCCATTAAATGGAGGCAGATAGCAGACTAGGTCAAAAGTCAGAAACTTACAATATGTTGTTTACAGGAAACATACTTAAAGCAGGAAGATACATACAGAGTAAAAGTAAAAGGCTGGAGCAGAATCTATTATGCTTCAGGTAAAGCCAAAAAAGCAGGAGTTGCTATCATTATCTCAGATCAAGCTAAAGCAGAAATTGATCTAATTAAAAGAGATAAGGAAGGAAACTATATCCTGCTAAAAGGTAGCATAGACAATGAAGCCATATCAATACTGAACATATATGCACCAAGTGGTATAGCATCTAACTTCCTAAAGGAAAAGTTAAGAGAGTTGCAAGAAGAAATAGACAGCAAAACTATAATAATGGGAGATCTCAACCTTGTACTCTCAGAATTAGATAAATCAAACCACAAAACAAATAATAAAGAATTTAAAGAGGTAAATAGAACATTAGAAAAACTAGGTATGATAGACCTTTGGAGAAAACTGAATGGTAATAGAAAGAATTATACTTTCTTCTCAGCAGTTCATGGAACCTATACAAAAATTGACCATATATTAGGACATAAAGATCTCAAAATTAAATGCAGGAAGGCAGAAATAGTAAATGCCTTCTTCTCAGATCACAATTCAATAAAAACTAAATTCAATAAGAGGTTAGGGGTAAATAGACCAAAAAGTAATTGGAAACTGAATAATCTCATCTTAAAGAATGACTGGGTGAAACAGCAAATTATAGAAACAATAATTTCACCCAAGATAATGACAATGATGAGACATCATACCAAAATTTGTGGATGCAGCTAAAGTGGTAATAAGGGGAAATTTTATATCTTTAGAGGTTTATTTGAACAAAATAGAGAAACAGAAGATTAATGAATTGGGCCTACAACTTAAAAAGCCAGAAGAAGACCAAATTAAAAACCCCCAACCAAAAACTAAATGTGAAATACTTAAATTAAAAGGAGAAATCAATAATATTGAAAGTAAAAAAATTATTGAATTAATAAATAAAACCAAGAGTTGGTTTTATGAAAAAGCCAATAAAATAGATAAACCTTTGGTAAATCTGATCAGAAAAAGGAAAGAGGAAAATCAAATTGTTAGTCTTACAAATGAAAAGGGGGATCTTTCCACCAATGAAGAGGAAATTAGAGAAATAAGAAGGAGTTACTTTGCCCAACTTTATGCCAATAAATTTGATAAGTGAAATGGATGACTTCCTCCAAAAATATAGGTTCCCTAGATTAACAGAGGTAAACTGCTTAAATCGTCCCATTTCAGAAAAAGAAATAGAACAAGCTATTAATCAACTCCCCAGGAAAAAATCCCCAGGACCAGATGGATTTACATGTGAATTCTACCAAACATTTAAAGAACAATTAGCCCCAATGTTACATAAACTATTTGTAAAAATAGGGCATGAAGGAGTCCTACCAAACTCCTTTTATGACACAGACATGGTACTGATACCTAAACCAGGTAGATTGAAAACTGAGAAAGAAAACTATAGACCAATTTCCTTAATGAATATAGATGTTAAAATCTTAAATAAGATATTAGCAAAAAGACTTCAGAAAATCATCCCCAGGATAATATACTATGATCAAGTAGGATTTATACCAGGAATGCAAGGCTGGTTTAATATTAAGAAAACTATTAGTATAATTGACTATATCAATAATCAAATTAATAAAAACCATATGATCATCTCAATAGATGCAGAAAAAGCATTTGATCAAATCCAACATCCATTCCTACTAAAAATGCTAGAGAGTATAGGAATAAATGGACTATTCCATAAAATAGTCAGGAGCATATATTTAAGACCATCAGTAAGCATAATATGTAATGGAGATAAAGTGGAACCTTTCCCAGTAAGATCAGGAGTGAAACAAGGTTGCCCACTATCACCATTACTTTTCAATATTGTATTAGAAATGCTAGCCTCGGCAATAAGAGTCAAGAAAGAGATTAAAGGAATAAGAGTAAGTAATGAGGAAATCAAACTGTCACTCTTTGCAGATGATATGATGGTATACTTAGAGAACCCCAGAGAAATAATTCACAACTTTAGCAAAGTTGCTGGATACAAAATAAATCCAAATAAATCCTCAGCATTTTTATACATCACCAAAAAAATGCAATATCAAAAGATACAAAGAAGAATTCCATTCAGTACAACTGTTGAGAGTATAAAATATTTGGGAATCCATCTACCAAAGAAAAGTCAGGAATTATTAATACAATTACAATGTACTTGCCACAAAAATAGTCAGATTTAAATAATTGGAAAGACATTCAGTGCTCGTGGATAGGCCGAGCGAATATAATAAAGATGACAATACTCCCCAAACTAATCTATTTATTTAGTGCTATACCAATCAGACTCCCAAGAAACTATTTTAATGACCTAGAAAAAATAACAACAAAATTCATATGGAAAAAGAAAAGGTCGAGAATTTCAAGCGAATTAATGAAAAAAAAGTCAGATGAAGGTGGCCTAGTTCTACCTGATCTAAAGCTATATTATATAACAGCAGTCACCAAAACCATTTGGTATTGGCTAAGAAATAGACCAGTCAATCAGTGGAACAGATTAGGTACAAAGGACAAAAAAGGGTACAACTATAGCAATGTAATGTTTGACAAACCCAAAGATCCCAACTTTTGGGATAAGAATTCATTATTTGACAAAAACTGCTGAGAAAACTGAAAATTAGTATGGCAGAACCTAGGCATGGACTCACATTTACCACCATATACCAAGATAAGATCAAAATGGGTCCATAATTTAGGCATAATGAATGAGACTATAAATAGATTAGAGGAACAGAGGATAGTCTACCTCTTAGACCTGTAGAGGAGGAAGGAATTTATGACAGAGGAGAACTAGACATCATTATTGATCACAAAATAGAAGATTTGGATTACAGCAAACTAAAAAGTTTCTGTACAAACAAAATTAATGAAAACAAGATTAGAAGGGAAGTAACACATTGGGAAAACATTTTTACAGTTAAAGGTTCTGATAAAGGCCTCATTTCCAAATTATATAGAGAACTGACCCTAATTTATGAGAAATCAAACCATTCTCCAATTGATAAATGGTCAAAGGATATGAACAGACAATTCTCAGATGATGAAATTGAAACTATATCCACTCATATGAAAGAGTGTTCCAAATTACTACTGATCAGAGAAATTCAAATTAAGACAACTCTGAGATACCACTACACACTTGTCAGATTGGTTAAGATGACAGGAACAAATAATGATGAATGTTGGAGGGGATGTGGGAAAACTGGGACACTAATACGTTGTTGGTGGAGTTGTGAATAATCCAGCCATTCTGGAGAGCAATTTGGAACTATGCCCAAAATTTAATCAAACTGTGCATACCCTTTGATCAAGTAGTGCTACTACTGGGCTTATATCCCAAAGAAATACTAAAGAGTGGAAAGGGACCTGTATGTGTCAAAATGTTTGTGGCAGCTCTTCATAGTGGCCAGAAACTGGAAGATGAATGGATGTCCATCAATTGGAGAATGGTTGGGTAAATTATGGTATATGAAGGTTATGGAATACTATTGCTCTGTAAGAAATGACCAGCAGGATGAATACAGAGAGATTTGGAGAGACTTACATGAATTGATGCTGAGTAAAATGAGCAGAACCAGAAGATCACTATATACTTTAACAATAATACTGTATGAAGATATATTATGTTGTAAGTGGATATCTTCAACATAAAGAAGATCTAACTCATTCCAGTTGATCAATGATGGAACGAAACAACTACACTCAGAGAAGGAACACTGGGAATTGAATGTCAACTGTTAGAACCACTGTCTTTCTAACCAGGTTACTTATACCTTCAGAATCCAATTCTTAACGTGCAACAAGAAAATTGGATTTACACACATATATTGTATCTAGCTTATACTGTAACTCATGTAAAATGTATGGGATTGCCTGTCATCTAGGAGAGGGAGTAGAGGGAGGGAGGGAAAAATTGGAAAAATAAATACAAGGGATAATGTTATAAAGAATTACTCATGAATATGTACTGTCAAAAATTTATAATTATAAAATTAATTTTAAAAAAAAGAGAATTAGAAGAAAAAAAAAGAAAAAAAAAGAAAATGGAGAGTGAAAAAAAAATACACGGAATTCACCAGTTTCATTGAATCTCCATCTTCTTCCTTGAATAAAAATGCTCAGTTTAGCAGGATAATTTATTCTTAACTGCATTTTAAGATCCTTCGCCTTTTAGAATATCAGATTCCAGACCCTTCAATCCTTTAAAGTGGAAGATGCCAGGTCCTGAGTAATCCTTATTGTGGCTCCTTGGTGTTTGAATTCTTTCTTTCTGGCTGTTTGTAATAGTTTTTCCTTTGTCTGATAGTTCTCAAATTTAGCCATGATATTTCTTGGGGTTTTAATTTTGGGTCTCTTTCAGGAAGCATTTGGTGAATTATTTCAATGGTCATTTTTTTTTATGATATTTGGGAAGTTCTCTTTGATGATTTCATGAAAGATAGTCTGGGCTCTTTTATTCATCATGCATTTCAAGGAGTCCAATAATCCTTAGATTGTCTCTCCTAGATCTGTCTTCCAGGTCGGTTGTTTTCACCATTAGGTATTTTACATTTTTTTCTATTTTTTCATTTTTTTGGTTTTGCTTGACTGATTCTTGTTGTCTTATTGAGTCATTCATTTCTATTTGTTCAATTCTGAATTTTAGTGTATTATTTTCTTCATTCATTTATTTTTTTCTTCTTTTTTGTATTTGCCCAATTGTTTTGTTTTATGAAATTTTTTTTCCATTTCACAAATTCTATTTTTTAAGAAGTTATTTTCTTTTTCTGTTTCACAAATTCTGGTTTTCTGGGAGTTGCTTTCTTTTTCCAGTTTATCAAATCTATCTTTTAATGAGTTATATGTCTTTTGCATTTCACTATGTCTATTTTGTGTTGCCTTTTCCAAACTCTCTTGCAAAGCTTTCATTATCTTTCCCCATTTTTTGTTCTAGTTCTCTTTTAAGATCCTTTTTAAGTTCTTCTAGGAGAGCCTTGTGTTATGGGGACCAGGTTATATCACCTTTTGGAACTTCATCTGGAGATAATCTGCCTTTATTCTCCTCAGGGTTTGAAATCTGTTCTTCTCTTCTCCATAAAAGCTGTCAATTGTTAGAGATATCTTTACCTTTTTGCTTAGTTTCTTTTAAACTTAAGGTCTGCCTTTGGTATGGGTGAGGTTTTCCAAGTGACTGTAGCTGCACTAATTCTCTCCTGATGCTGGGTCTGCCATATGGAGTCTGCAATGCTGGTGGAATCAGCAATGTCCCAGAGTTCTGTCCTGTCTGCACTGGCATTTGTGATCAGCTGCCTGGGCTTTGCTGTTTCTCTCCTGTTTTTAATTGAAACAGACCTTCTCTGGTCTGCTTCCTCCTGCAAACTCTGTCCCACAGAGATTGCATTGCCACATTGAGATTGATCTGCCATGGGGGCTCTGCTCTGTCTGCAGTGGTGTTTGTGGTCAGCTTTCTGTGCTTCTCTGCCTCTCTCCCATTTCTAATCGAAACATCTTTTATGTAAGGGAACAATTCAATTTTTCTATCTTCTTTCATGAAGTTGTTCCAAATGTAGACTATGAAAATGCAAAATGAATGCAGTCAGTTGCATAGAGAAATTCAGATATGTTCAGAAGGATCTACAAGCTAATGAAAACTTTTAGAATTGCTTCTGCAGGAATACAATTATAATGAAATTTTACATATATATATATACATATATATATATATATATATATTTTCAAAGAGGTCTAATTTGAATATTATAGTCTATATTCTACATTAGTATTTTCTTGGTAATAACTATATTCTTGTCCAATTCTAAGAGGAAATAAAATTAGAAATAAAATGAATAGAAATTTAACCAGGAATGTTCCCAAAATTACAATTAACTTTTTTAGCAAAAATCTTAAAAAAAAAAAAAAAAGAAAAGAAAAGAAAAGAAAAAGAAAAAGAAAAAAAGAAAAGAAACAGATCTTTTCTGGTCTGTTTCTTCCCATAAATTCTCAGCCCAGGGATTCTAAGCTGTCTGAAGGGCAGAGAAAAACATGTGTTGTCTTCGTCATCTTGATTCCACCCTACCCCACCCCATTTTTTTTTTAAATTCAGATCTGCTTTTAGGGCAAGAGAGATCTTTGTGGTATTACTGTTTACCTTTTATGTTTGTGATGGATGCTTTATAATGTCTCTTCTGATCTATTGGCTTGCAAGCAGGGCAGAGTAACCAACATTCTTGTAGATTCCTCCCTGTAGATTCTCTGGCATGCAGAGCCTACACTGCCTCTGTTCTACCTGCACTAAACTTGGTGGTCTGCTTGCTTGCACTTGGCTCACCTCCCTCTGTGCCTGATTGAAGCACACCTTTACTGCAGATCTTTGAAATTATCTCCTGCTGGTAATTTGTTATGCTTCCAATATGTGTGGGTTTTGTAACTTCAAAGTTAATTCAGAGTCTGGATTTGCTAGTTAAGCTGAGGATTGTAGTTAGAGGTCAGGAAGAAAAAAAAAAAAGGTGTGTCCTTTCCTCCATCTTGGCTATATCCCCATGCTTTTTCTGTCTTTCATTCTAGTTTTCTATCTGCTTCCATTTTATAGGAGAGTTCATTCTATTCATATTCACACATAAAATTACTAACTCCTTTTTATTGTCATCTTATTTTTCCCCAAGTTATATTTTTCTCTTTCCCTACCCATTAATGTTTTGCTTCTGACCATCACCTTCCGGAATCTGCTCTCCTCTTCTATAGCCCCTCCCCTTTTGTTATCCCTTTCTCCTTTTACTTCTATTCTCCTTTTTCTTACCTCTCCCTTTCCTTTCTTCTTTCTTCTCCTACTTCCCCATAGGTTGAGACAAATTAATAGGATTAACATTCACACAATGCTCATTCCTCTCCCTTCTTTCTCTCAATTCTAATCTTTTTTTTGCCTCTTTATATGATGTAATTTACCCCATTTTGCCTCCCCTTCTCTCTTCTTTCAATACAATCACTTTTCCATTGATAGCTTTAAAAATATTATCAAAATAAAGTAACATTTTACCTATATTCTCTAACAAATATACAGTTCTCAAGAGTTAAATATGTCATCTTCTGCTATTGATTTGTAAACATTTTAACCATTAAAAATCATGTTTTTTTCTTCCTTTTTTATTTTTGTCTTGAGTTCTACATTTAAAGATCAAATTTTTTGTTTAGCACTGATCTTTTCTTCTAAAATATATGAAATCCCTTATTTCATCGAATGTCCATCTTTTCCCCTGGAAGATAATTCTTAATTTTTCTGGATACTTCATTATTGGCTGCAGTTCAAGTTCTTTTTCTCTCTGTAATATCATATACCAGGCCCTTCAATCCTTTAAAGTGAAAGCTGCTAGTTCCTAAGTAATCCTGATTGTGGCTCTTTGATATTTGCGTTGTTGTTTTATGGCTATTGCAATATTTTCTCCTTGACCTGATAATTATGGAATTTAGCTACAATATTCCTTGGAGTTTTCATTTTGGAGTCTCTTTCAGGAAGTTATCAGTGGATTCTTTCAATGGTTATTTTACCCTCTGGTTCTAGGACATCAGGGCAGTTTTTCTTGATGTTTTCTTGAAATATGTCCTCTTTCTGTCATTGTGCTTTTCAAGGAGTCTTATAATTCTTAGATTGTCTCTCCTGAATCTATTTTCCAGGTCATTAGTTTTTCTGGTGATGCATTTTATATATATTTTTTTCTATTTTTCCTTTTCATTTTGTATGACTGATTCTTGATGTCTCATTGAGACATTTGTTTCACTTTGTTCAATTCTAAATTTTTAGTGGATTATTTTCTCCAGTTAACTTTTTAAAATCTCCTTTTGCCTTTGGCCAATTGAACTTTTAAATGGGGTATTTTGTTCATTGACTTTTTTTTTTCCATTTCAGAAATTCCGTTTTTCAAGGAATTGATATCATTTTCCATTTCACCAAAATTATTCTTTAAGGAGTCATTTTCTTCAGATAATGTTTGTGTTTTCTTTTCCAGAGATCTCATTTCCTTTCCCCATTTTTCTTTTAACTCTCTTTTAAGTTTTTTTTTTTTTTAATTAGTCTGAGAGAGCCTTTTGAGATGAAGACCAATTCACATCACTCTTTGAGGCTTCATCTGGAGATGTTTTGTCTTTAGTGTCCTCAGATCTGTTCTTCCCTGTACTAATAAAAACTGTCTATGTTGAGTTATTTTTGCTTTTTTGCTCACTTTTAAAGATTGAGGTCTTTTAGGGCAAAGGGGAGATTATTCCAAGTTTCCTCTATAGTAAACAACAGTTTCATTCTTCTCTGGGGCTGCTTCTTTCCTGTGCTGAGTGGGCATAGCCAAATTCCACATTATGCTAGGGTTTAGGGGCTCCCTATTTGCCTTCTGTAGTTGCACTGGAGGTCTTCCAGACAATATGCTGCTTTACTGGCTTTTGAACTAGGACAGAGTAGCAAATATTGCTGTATTTTGGAAGAGACATTTTCTGAAGTTCTTCAAAAATATCTTCTGTTGGAAATTTAATACACTCCAAATATTGGTGGGTTCTGTCACTCCAAAACACATTCAGGCCTTGACCTGATGTTGATTTTAGGGAAGCCAGGAAGAACTTAGCTAAAAACCTATCTACTCTCCACCATCTTGGCTCTGCCCCTCTAGTCATTTGCTCCATTATAATTTTTAAGGAATTATTTTCATCCATGAGTTTTTGTATCTTTTTCCATTTGGTCAGCTCTGCTTTCTAAGGAGTTCTCTTCAGTGTATCTTTGCATCCTTAGGTCATTTCCATTTTTAAGGTGATTTTTTTTCAATATTTTTTTTGCCTCTTTTACCAAACTGATATTTTTCTTTTCACAGTTTTGTTATCACTTTCATTTTTCTTTTCACAATTTTCCTTTATAACTGTTTTTTTTTCCTTTAACTCATCCACAAATTCTTGCTGACATTGGGTACAGTTAGCATTATTCTTTGATGATTTGCCTGTAGCTGTTTTTATATTGTCTTCTAAATTTATGCCTTCATCCTGCTATTTTATTAGCTTTTTATCATCTAGGGATTTTGTTTGTTCGTTTGTTTTTGTTTGCTTGCTTATTTTCCCAGTCTTTTTCTTCAATTTGAATTTTATGTTAAAACTGGGCTGTGGTCACCTGGATATGGAAAGGTACTATGTCAAGTTTCAGACTTCTTTATGCTACTATTTTCAGAGCTAGTTTTGGGGGTCTGCAAATATTTATCCTTACAAAATGTTGTTGTCCTATGAAATGTATGATCATTGTCCTCTTGATCTGTGCTCTGGTCTTGACCTGTTCTCTATGAAAAAATACTTTGGTCCTTGTGGCCCTGGTACTGTGACTAACATTCTTGTTCTTTGTGATTGATCACAAGTGCTTCTCCCCATCCTGGAATTGAACCCAGAAGTGCTTATAAGCAATAGTTACTAATCAGTGCCAGCTACACATACTACCAGCAAAAGGTTGTCTTTCTGATCAGTTTTATTTTGTCATCTCTGGGCTGAGAGATCCCAAAACACTTGTTGCTGCTCCACTGCTTTTGCTTTTGCCATGTTCTTGGGCTGCACCCCTCTACTAGACCTTTCCTGAAAACCTTCCAAATTGCTTAGACTAGAAAATTTTCTTCCTCTTACCTCTTCTTGGCTCTGCCATCCCAAAATTTGATTTTAATAGATATTTTAAAAGTTTTTTGGAAGGGCATGTTGGAAGAGTTCAGCTGGGCCCTGGTCTGTACTTTCTCATTTTGTTGCCCTTTATCTTTCCAATATAAATCATTCAGGTCTCTTCAGTTGAGATTATATTGCCTTAATTGGCTAGACTCAGAGAAGGTATCTTTTGTTTTAGGATCATTAGATTTAGATTTAGGACAGATTTTGGAAATCTTGCTCACCACCCTCATTTTATAGACAAATATTCTGAATCCCAAAGGGGAGCACCCTTTTCTAAAGTCAGAAAAGAAGTAAATAATAGAGCTGGTGTTTGACACCTACTTCTTCTAATGTTCAAATCCACTGCCTGATCTATCACATTGCCTTGACTCTTGTGATCTTCTGAAGCTCATTCGTGGTTAACAGTGGTCCCAGGTGTAGTCCTAATGTAACTACTTTGCTCATATGGCTTGGCCAGCCCTGAAAAAAGAGGTAGTAAGTCAAACCAACAGTTTTCCGGGGAGCAAAATTGTGTGTGTGTGTGTGTGTGTGTGTGTGTGTGTGTGTGTGTGTGTGTGTGTGTTCCCTTCCTTATTTCACACTCAAAAATGTGTGTTCTACATTATCAGTCTACTTGGCAAGTAACCTGGGACAGGGGCCCAGAGGAAAATACATGGCAAGTATTCAGGGAGATAAGCTGCCTGAGAAGGAAAGACAAATAATTTTAGTAGAATGATAAACAGATAATTCCTTGATAATCCCAGTACCCTCTAGGCACCTCTATGCTTAATCCTCCTTGAGAGCTCTCATAGGACTCCCTCCCACAATAAGAATATGTTTGTCCTGTGTGCAGGGGCCACTGGGGGCTGGGGAATGTGTGTGGGAAGAGAAGTGTCATATTCAGAACAGAGAAAAAGGGTATAGATTTGGTTTTAACCCTCCAACATCTGGCGTTCAGATTGACATAGGAACTGCCAGCACAACAAACAGAGCTTTCCTCTGAATTCAGTAGAGGAAAGAATATCCTCAGCAGAGTTCTAAGCCATGTTAATGAGAGTCATACCCTGGGCAAGTGTGTGGGAAAACTCCTGTACTAGGCCTTGGGTGGGGGGGGGGGAGGAGGAGAAAGACAGAAAGACAGAGAGGGACACCAACACCAAAAAATGCCCAGGAATGAAAACATTGGTGTGAATAAAATTGCTCATTTTGGCCACAAAGCATTTCCATCTAACTTGAATGCTTTGAATAGGGCTGTTCTTGAAAGCAGATTATGGTAGGTATGTATCCATATAGTATTATGCATGAAATATCAGAAAGATTAGCCTTTAAATAGCTCCCTCATGGGCCTGTCACAGTTTCTGAAATTCAATGATTAGATCCATTCTTTTGGGATTAGGTATTAAAAGTCCCCATTAAAATGCAAATTTTGATTCCTCTAAGATGGTGGCATATAGTACTATAAACTCCTTCCTCCCCATCCTCAGTATCACTGGGAGAATGTAGTTATTTTTAAAAAGTGAGTTTCCACATCCAGAAGCAGCTTGAGATCATAGAAAACACAGCATCATATTCAAGTGTAATCCAACTTATTCCATTTCTTTATTAATTTTGGACATTTATTGTCTATCTGCAATTACTGTCCAAGATACAAGTGCTGATAAATAAACTCGTGGGTTGCATAGTTTATGATGTCTATGAAGAAAGAAAATGGCAGGTAAATAATATAAAATTGGAAAGAGGCATAGAGACAAAAATAGAAATTGGCATATTAACACCAGTCATTCATGAACTCCCTACTTCCATTTAGGAAAGATATAGTCACAAAAGGAGAAAGATCCTTCATAATGTAAAAACAGGGTATGACAAATACTTTACAAGTAGCTAAGTGGTATAGTTGATAGAGATTCTTGAATACAAATTAAGACTCATAAATTTAATAACTTAGTGACCTTGGGCAAATATAAGCCTCGGTCTGCCTCAATTTCTTCATCTTTAAAATGGTGAAAATAGCACCTATCTCTAAGGGTTGTTGTGAGAATTACATGGAATAATATTTGCAGAATCTTTTGCAAACTTTTAAATGTCATACAGATGCTATTTTTATTATCTTCATCATTATCCTTGCTTTTTTATTATAATATATAATTTGAGTATCACCCTGATACTCATGGAATACCTAAAGAAATACTTCTAACATTTGATTAAATCTTCTATGAAAGATTTATAAGAAAAAGTAGATGAGAATGACATAGGATAGAAAAGCTTAATTGAGTGGCTAAGACTTGGACAGATTATTAAGAATGATGACATAAATTTATTAAAATGTAAAAGATATGAATAAATTAGTATTTATTAGGTATCTCCTATAGTCAAGTATTCTAATAGGTATTGGGAATATTAAGACAAAAATAAAATTCTCCCTACCTTCAAGTAGCTTTCTATCAAGAGAAAGATCTATACACACAATTATATGCATATCTAATAAAAGGCAATTCTGGTAGGAAGTAGGAAACTTGGGAGGGGTCAGAGAAAACCCCCAGGATAAAATTGATGCTTGAACTGAGTCTTGAAATGTCTTACTTGCTACAAACTATTATTGATAATTAACACTTGATTATAATTCCTTTTAAAGGTGATAGCTAGCTTAAAATGAAGAGTTTTGATAAGGGGGTCTAAAATAGTCCCTCCCTACAGTCCTCTGGTACAACAATGTAAGGGGGCTAGGAAAAAAAAAAAAAAACATTAAAAAAAAGTCAGAATGATGTAGTGGAAGTCATATTGAATCTAGAGTTAGAGGAATTGGCTTCACATACTGGCTTTGTATGATTTTAGACATGTCACTTCTCCTAAATATCTCTTGACTTCAGTTTCTGCAATTCAAAAAATCAGTGTGTCAGACTAGATGATCACTGAGATCATCAGTAAAATACAGAAAGAGCAAATCAATGAATTGGACATGCAACTATGAGACACTAGAAAAATAAACAAATTAAAAATTCCCATAAAGCACCAAATTGGAAATAACAAAAACCAACTATAAGATTAATTAAATTGAAAGTAAGAAAATATTCATTTAATTAATAAAACAAGGAACTGATTTTATGAAAAAACTCATTAGGATAGATAAATTTAATTTGAATAAGTTAATTTGATTCAACAAAGAAAGAAGAAAAACAAATTTCCAGTATCAAAAATGAAGAGTGAATCCATTACCAATGAAGAGAAAATTAAAACAATTATTCATACATACTTTTGCCTAACTATATGCCAAAAAACATGACAATCTAATTGAAATCAGTGAATAGTTACAAAAGTAGAAATTGCCCAGATTAACAGAAGAGGACATAGAATACTTAAATAATCCAATATTAGAAAAAGAAATCAAAGAAGCCATCTAGGGATTCCCTAAGGAAAAAATATTCCCAGAGCCATATGGATTCATAAGTAAATTCTACCAAACATTTGAAAATAATTAATTGTAATTTTGTATAAATTATTTGGAAAAATTGGTGAAGGAGGAGTCCTACCAAATTCCTTTTATGACACAAACATAGTGCTGATACCTAAACTAGAAAGAAAACTATAGGCCAATTTTCCTAATGAATATTGAAGGCAATTACTTCAAAATATCACAAAGATCATAGATTATGATCAGCTCAGATTTTTACCAGGAGGAGGGTTGGTTCAACATTAGGAAAACTATCATATAACTGATGATGTTAATAACAAAATCAATATATATGTATATATACATATATATATATATATATATATACATTCCTATTAAAAAACACTAGAGAGCATAGGAATACATTGAATTTTCCTTAAAAAGAAAAGTAGTATCTATCTAAAACCATGAGGCAACCATTATCACAGGCATAAGCTAGAAATCTTCCCAGTAATATCAGAAGTTAAGCCAGAATGCCCATTATCAACACTATCATCCAGTATTGTTTCAGAAATGTTAGTTGTAGCAATAAGTAAAGAAAAATACATCAAAGGAATTGGAATAGACAATGAAGAAACAAAATTATCCCTCTTTGAACATGATATAGTGATATTTTCTTTAAGTTTAGTTCCCCCCCCAAGGGAATTAAATTAAAAAAAAAAAAAAACTACTTAATAACTATTTTAGCAAGTTTGCCAAAAATAAAATAAATCCACATAAAGCATAAGCATTTTTATATGTTATCAACAAAGCACTCTAGCAAGAGATAGAAAGAAATTACATACAATATGAAATACTTGGGAGTCTACCTGCAAAGAAAAACCTAGCAATATATGAACATAATTTGTATAAATAAAGTCAGATCTAAATAATTGGATAAATATCAATTGCTTATAAGTAGGCTGAACCAATGTAATGAAAATGACTAGTTTGCATAAACTGATTTACTTATTCAGTGCCATATCAATAAAACTATCAAAAATTATTTATCAAGCTAGAAAAAATAATAAAATTCACCTGGAAGATCAAAAGGTCAAAAATATCAAGGGAAGAAATTTTAAAAAAAGCAAAGAAATGTGGCCTGCCATACCAGATTGAAAACTATATTATAAAGCAGTAATCATCAAAAAATATTTGGTACTAAGTAAGAGTGGTAGATCAATAGATTATAATAGGTACACAAGACATAATAGAAAATGATCACAGAAGCCTAGTGTTTGACAAACCCAAATACAACAAAATTTGACAAAAAATTCTGGGAAAACTGGAATAAAATATGGCAGGAACTAAGCATAGATGAGCATTTTTTTTTTTTTCTGATGCTGGGGTTAAGTGACTTGCCCAGGGTCACACAGGTAGGAAGTGTTAAGTGTCTGAGACCAAATTTGAACTCAGGTCCTCCTGAATTCAGGGATGGTGCTCTATCCACTGCGCCACCTTGCTGCCCCATAGATGAGCATCTTAAATCATATTAAAAGATGGGTCAAAATGATACTGGATTTAGACTTAAAAGATGATACTATAAAAAAATTAGGAGTGCAAGTAATACTTTACTTGTCAGATCTATGGAGAAGGGGAGAATTTTTAACAAAATAAGAGAGAACTTTATAGGATGTAAAATGGATAATTCTGTGTTAAATTAAAAAGTTTATGCACAAAAAAACCCAAATACAACAAAGATTACAAGGAAAGCAGAAAGTTACAAAACAATCTTTATAGTAAGTGATTTTATATAGGTCTTAATTCTCAAATACATAGAGAAATGAATCAAATTTATTAGAATACAAACCATTCTCCGATAGATAATGGTCAAAGGATTTGAACAGGAGTTTTCAGATGCAGAAGTCAAAGTTATCTATAGCCATATGGAAAAAAAAATGCTCTAAATCACTTTTCATTAGAGAAACTCTGAGGTACCACCTGATAATAATAAAATTGATAAAAACAAAACATAACAAAAAAAAGGAAATGATAAAAGTTGTAGAGAATTTGGAAAAATTGGGAAAATTGGTGGAATTGTGAATTGTAATCATTCTGTAGAGCAATTTGGAACTGTGCCCAAAAGGCAACCAAACTGTGCTTACCTTTTGATCTAGCAATACCACTATTAAATCTATATCCTAAAGATATCATAAAAGGGGGAAAAGACTACATGTATAAAATATTGATAGTAGGTCTATTTGTGATGTCTTAAGAATTGAATTTTGTGGGGATATTCATCAATTTAATGACTGAAACAAGTTGTGATATATGAATGTAATGGAATACCATCGTGCTATAAAAATGATGAACAGATTGATTTGAGAAAAACTGGAAAACCTTATGTGAACTGATGCAAATTGAAATGAGCAGAAGCAGAACATTTGTATACAGTATTAATCTCATTATGTCATGATCAACTGGAATATCTTAGCTCTTCAGCAATACAATAATCCAAGACCATTTCAAATAACTCATGATGTAAAATGTTATATACCACCAAAGAAAGAACTAATGGAGTCTGAATGCAGATTGAAACATACCATTTTCATTTATTTTTTCACATTTTTTCTTTTGTTCTATTTCTTCTTTCACATGACTAATTTACATGTTTATACATATATAACCTATATCAAATATGTCTTAGAGAAAGAACAGTGAGGGAGAGAGAAACATTTTAATTCAAAAATTTAAAAAAATGTTTAAAATTGTCTTTACATATAGCTGCAATATATATATATATATATGTAATATATATAATTAAAAATTTTAAAAAGATTCTTTAAAATTTTTTGAGTTCCAAAATTTATCTTTCCAACTCCTCTACAACACCTACTGAGAAGGCAAGAAAAAATATGAGATCAATTATACACATGAATTAATCAAAATCCATACTAGACACAAAAAAATGTCATGAAAAAATTGGAAAAAAAACCTACTCCAATTTGCACTCCAAGTTCATCAGTTTTCTCTCTGGAGATGAATAGCATTTTTCATCATGGATCTTTTAGAATTTTCCTGAGTCATTATATTGAGCAGAGTAAATAAATCTTTTACAGCTTATCATGACTACAATATTGCTGTTATTATGTGAAATATTGTCCTGGTTCTTCTCACTTCATAAGTTCATGAAAGTTTTCCTGTGTTTTCCTGAAACCATGCTGCTCATAATTTCTTTAGCACAATTGTATTCCCTAACAACCACATGTTGCAATTTGCTCAACTATTTCACAATTGATGAATATCCACTTAATTTTCATTTATGTCATTTCAAAAAAAATTGTATAAGTATTTTTGTATTTGTTTGTACATATTGGTCCTTTTTTTTTTCTTTTGGATGTAAACCTAGTAGGGGCATTGCTAGATCAAAGGATTTTCCCAGTTTGATTGACTTTTTTGACATAATTTAAACTGGTTGCAATTTTGTTTGATTAGTTCATATCTCCACCAACAATGCATTGATGTTTTATTTTCTTGTACATCCTTTACACATGGATGTACAAGATCATTATTTTTCTTTGATGTAATTGTAATCAATATGATAGGTGCAAACTTGTCCATTTCTTTCAGCAATTTCACTAGTGTTTTTGATTTGTCCCTTTATAAGTATATGATATTGGCCATTTCATCTCTTCTTTCTCATTCTCTTTATCTGTAAAAGAAGCAATCTGGTTCAAATATTTCCAATAATCTATTATATCTGTTGATTCTAGTAGTTTTAAATTCTGCTAATCTCTGAGGTCACTATCTTGATATTCTCCATGTTTGGACTGGTGGCTTTGATACTGTACTCTGCTTATGTATACTTAATTGACAAATATTTATTAAATGCTTTCTGCATGCTAAACATTGCTCATTCAAAAACAAAAATTATACTGGTTTTGTATCTATAATTACAAGGCTGCATGCCTACTATGACATATTGTGGAAATAAAATCAGTCTGGGAACTATCACAATTTCTCCAGGATTCTGTGCATTACCTCGATCTTAATATTGTGATCAGAATATGAACAATTAGCAAATAGTCTTTAACTCAGGTAAAAAACAAAAACAACAACAACAACAATAAAAAAAAATCAATACTCTGTGGGCTAAACATCACTTGAGTTGGGTCTGGTCAAGGACTTTGATCTAGGGATTTTATTTAAAATTATAAACGATCCTGCCATTAACCCTGCCATGGTGATGGTTTCTCTTATTCTAAAATGAAGTTTCGTTGTGTTGAGTGAATTCCCAGCTATGATCCCCTCGTTTCATACCAAGAGTCATATATATGGGGAGGGGGTAACAAGAAAATGTTAATTTCTCTCCAATTTCATGTGGCTCTCAGTATCCCATTAAAGTATCCTTCTCTCCCATTAAAGACACCATTAATATATTCCACCATCAGACAATGAAAATTCTTTCAAAACAATACAAAGACACAGTGACACTAAATGAAATTCCCAACAACTTTGTGGAATTCAGTTCAGTATAATAAACATTTACTGGCTATATGCTTTGTGTCAATGTTTATGTTAGGGACCAATGGATAATATACAAATAAAAGATACTATCCTTCAGGTCATTTGTAACGTTTGAGAAAATTAAGACTTATAAGGAAAATTATAGTAGATATTCAACAAATCTGGTTGGTGTAATGCAAATAAGAAAAGTGAGAAGTTAAAGTACAGGAGCACTGACTAAGGATTCAGAGTTCTTGGTTCAAATCCTACCTCTGATGCTTACCTACAAAATTTCAGACAAGTCACTTCATCTTTTTGGGTCTCAGGTTCCTCATTTGTAAAATGAGAAAACATGGTCTCCCAGGTCTCCTAGGGAATAGGTGCTTGATTAATGATTTGAATTCAGGTTTTCCGCATTCTGAGCCCAGTATGCCATGGTATTAATCCTAGCCTTATTGTGAAGTTAGTCAGTGAGATGGTTTAGTTCACAGGTGTCAATCTTTGCACCCATGATAAGGGATTCCTCCAGTATGGAAATATTGATCCTGATTTCAGTGTGAGAGACTCATTGTTCAAGCCTATAATTAAGACTCCTGGGCTTCCTTTTTGATCTTCCTTTAGACAAATCTAGTAAAGAAGCTGAATGCTTTCAGCCTACTTTGGGAAACTCAATTTATCCTTCAGAAAAGCCCCTTTTTAGTCTAAAGAAATAGTTCAGTTTCATTCATGAGTCCAAAGGAGTTCAGAGAATTTAAACAAAAGATAGTAAGAGTTTAAATTTGAACCCATGTTTTCTTACTGAGTCTTGGGTTCTTTTACACTGATGGTGAGAATGAAGATGATCTCTCTGTAGAGGAGCAATTGCTCTAATTTTGGCCATCTTCATATCGATTTACTTCATTGTGATTATTCTGCCTGAATTTAGAATATCTTGGATTGGGCTAATATTTCAATCTGACCATAAAACTATGAATCTAGAAGGGCCACTAATTCTTAGCCCTTATCAGGATTAATTATAAGAGAGTGTCCTCAGTTTGGGGAATATGTTTTATTTATTTATTATTTTTTTAATTTAATCATTAGGATCTTTGTTTACATTCTAATTTTCTGAACACTGAACAAATGGGAGAAATAATTGTTTGGAATGGTAAAAAATAAATAAATTAAGTATGCTTTCTTGATCTTGGTTGGAATTAGTAATACATAGGAACTGGAATGCTATCAGTACTTTCTTAGCAGGAAATAGCTTTTTCTTTACAGGAAATAGCTGTATCTACAAATAATGAGGTACCATAACAATATTTTGAATGGATCCAATCCTTCCCCATTACACACACACACACACACACACACACACACACACACACTTTTATGCTGGGCCAAATAGCTAATCTCACATTTTCCCTTAGCCAGAACCATGTGCCTCCCAGGCAAAGTTAATAATCTACAGCCTTTCATACTGCAGAATAGGGCCAAAGCCAGCATTCTCACCATGCCATATGTTTTCCATCCCTAAGCAGCAGTTGTGGGGACATTAGAACTCAGCGACTTAGTTTGGAATTTGACTGACTTTTGTAGAGATCAATACCTAAAAACAAGGAGAAAAACTCATGATGTATATATATATATATATGTGTGTGTGTGTGTGTGTGTGTGTGTGTGTGTGTGTATGTATATAAATTAAATTCTATCTATATTATATGTAAGTAATACTATATAATAAAAACACATTATGGATTATAATTTTTCAAGATGGAAAGGACCTTATAGGTCACTAAATGGAACTCATTTGTTTTACAGATAACTGAAGCCCAGAAATGTTATTTGATTTGCTCAGTCACACAACTAGTAAGTATAAAAAGCGGGAATCAAACACTGATCTTCCTGGCTTTAATTCTATTATTGCACCCATTAATGATTTTCCTTGCTACATCAGTTTCTGAAAATATGGTAGGAGTAGGAGAGGGATACTTTATTTTTTTTATATTTATTGTTAAGATTTTTGAGTTCTAGTTTCTCTCCCTTATCCCTACCCACAATTAAGAATCTACATGCAAAGTTATGCAAAATATTTCTATAAAAATCAAGTTATGAAAGAAAGCATAGATCTTCCACCATAATGAAAATAAAAACCTTCAAGAAAAAACATTAAAAAGAGAGAAAGAGAATGCTTCAGACTGTACTCAGACACAACCAATTCCTTCTCTGGGTATGGATAAAATTTTTCATCATATGTTCTTCAGAATAGTCATGGATGATTGTACTAGTGAGAATAACAAAGTCATTTTCCAGATTCCAGAACACTGATATCACTTTGTAAACAGTGAATTTTCACTTTATTCATGGAAAACTTTCCAGTTTTTTTTTCCTGAGAGCATCCTGCTCATCATTTCTCAGAGAATGATAATATTCCATCACAAACATATACCACAGTTTATTGAGCCATTACCCAATTGATTGACATTCCCTCAATTTCCATTTTTGTCCTGAGAAGAGAGCTGCTATGAATATTTTTGCAAATATAAGTCATTTTATTTTTGGGGGGGGGTTTCCCTGAATATCTTTTGATATTCATGCCTACTAGTGGTGTTGTTGGGCCAAAGGATATGCATAGCCCTATCAAAATTTTGGATAATTTATCAATTGGGGCTTGGCTCTTATTTTTTATAAATTTGACTCATTTTGAGAAGGGAAGTTTATTTGGAGTCTAGACCTCAATTTTAATTCTGACTCTACTACTTATTACATGTTTTAGTACATATAAAACTTTTTCCTCTTTTTACAATGTCTGTGGATTTGAATGTTGGTTTGTTTAAGGTAGAGGAAAATAATAACCATTTATTATGTTTACTATGCATGAAATATTATGTTAAGTGCTTTATAAATCTTAGCTCATTTGTAGGTGGGTGTTATTATTATTTCCATTCACAATTTTGAAAAGTGAGACAGATGGATTAACTGACTTGGTTGATCTATGTCCTTATAACATATCCATAACTTCAGGGAAGGTAGGTAGAGAGATCCTCCAACAGATGCTCAATATTTAAGTGTGTGAGAGTTTACTTTGCCTGTCCTAGAATGACTCTAATCATATGACTATCAAGAGAAAGGAGACAGGAGGCACAAATAAAGAAGCAAAAGGAAATAGAAAGAATACACTGGTGGTGTCAAAGATTCTCTTTGAAAATCTCACAATTTTCTCTAGGGCTAGACTTGAATAATTCCTTTTTTTTTCTTTTTTTTTCCAATAAAAATGCCTTCTAAGGCTTTCCTTACTATGATAAATGATTCTTCTGTCTCCTCCACAATTCTAGTAATGAATCATAACAGATACACCAGGCATTAATTTGGCAATGGTGGAACAAATTGCAGTATATAATTGTAATGGAATATTATTGTGCTATTAGAAATGACAAGCAGAATTATTTTAGAAAAAGTGTAAAGACTTACATGAACTGATGCAAAATGAAGTGAACAGGACTAAGAGAACACGCTACACAGTAACAGCAGGATTGTACAATGAAAACTGAAAACTGTGAATGGCTTAGCTATTCTCAGAACTACGATGATCCAAGACAATCCCAAAGATTGTCTTGATGAAACATGTTAGCCACTTACAGATAAAGAACTGATAATTGTCTGAATGTAGACAGAAGCATACTATTTTTACCTTATTTGCTCCCTCCCTCTCTCTTTCCTTCCTTTCCTTCTTCCTTCTCCTCCTCTCAGTTTTCTCCTCTCTCCCGCCCTTGTTTCCTTCCTTCCTTGTAATGTTCCAGTTAGGTTTCTGGAGGTCCTCCTGAAGGGCCTTGGTCTTAGCAGGATAGACACCAAGAGAATGGTCAAGAATAGAGTCTAGATTCTTTATTCTGGCCTAGTCTTAATCTTAGTGCAGGAGCATGAGAGCCACTATAAAACTGATCAAAGATAAAATGTCTCTTACACAGTCTATGTCTGTCATAGTCTTATTCAGGCTTCTCCAGCAGTCTGTCAGTTTGTCAGTCTGCCAGTCTGTCAATCTGCCAGTCTTCCTTCTGTCTAACTTCCTGTCCCCAGTTCTTATATACCCTATTACAACTACATCATTACAGCATACAGAATATGTGTGAACTAGAGAACTATTACATCACCATGCCAAGTACTAAGTATATGTAAACTAGATAACCATTGTCTCATCAATTCCTCTTATTTCACCTTATTTCAAGTATACTTCTTTTAAGTATCCTTCTCCAGAGTTCTGGTTCTCTACACTTCCTCCCTCCCTCCGTTCCTTCCTTCCTTCCTTCCTTCCTTCCTTCCTTCCTTCCTTCCTTCCTTCCTTCCTTCCTTCCTTCCTTCCTTCCTTCCTTCCTTCCTTCCTTCCTTCCTTCCTTCCTTCCTTCCTTTATCTTCTTGTACAGATGACTACTATGAAAAGTAGTGTACCTATATAACTTATATTAAATTGCTTGTCATCTCAGGGAGGGGAGAAGAAGAGATATAATTAATGACTCAAAACTATAACTAACTCAATAATATGTAATAATATTTCCAGACTTGAGAGGCAGTGTACAATCTCAGGAAACAAAGAAAAAGTTGAAATGATTTGCTGGTATATGCAGCTAATTAAGTGCCCGAAGAGAGATTTGAATCCAGGTCTTCATGAATACAGGTTGATTAATTGATCTACTATGCCATATTTCCATAGAGTCATTTTAGATGACAAGGGTCCTCATCATCTCTTTCCTCCTCAACACAAATTGTTTTGAGAAACATATTTAATAATTTATTACTCATCTCTATATAGCCACACAGTAAATTTCCAGAAGTAACTCTGATTGAACCAAAAATCTGTATTCTCTGTTAAAGAAATTCTAATTATTGAGAAATAAGATATGACAATAACAAAAATATTTGATGGTGATGATGGGTATATGGAGGGACTTCCATAAGCATTTGTTGAAAGAATGGTGAAAACTAAAGTTTGAACCTTTGGATATTGTCAAGGAGAAAGCCTGGGCATTTGATGGATGGGAGTGTGGAGTACGGAAATTTTGGGACACTGGCATTACAGCTAGGAGAGGCTGCACAAAGAGGAGGATATTGAAGACAAATATCACCTAATATGCAACCGGTCACCTGTTTACAGATAACAGAGTTAATATTGTAGGCTGTGGCTATATTTTCTCCTCAGAAAAACACACAAATGAGGAAGAATTTAGAATTAGAATAGACCTTAGAGATGATTTAATTTAATCCTCATTTTATAGAGATATAACTGAAAAATAAAGGGACTTTACCAAGTTCACATAGTTAGCAAGTAGCAGAGTAAAGCTTTAAACTCAGATTCTCTTACATTAAATCCAGTACTCTTTCCATCATAGCACTGTGCCAAGTGATTTGCTAAAAGTCACACAGTCAGTGATGATGATTTCTACCCAGGGGTATGCTGAAACTAACTCCAAGTGACTTATGAGAGCTGCTTGTTAATTTTTCAGTGACAGCATGTACACCTGTGGAATGGCAAATGCTTCATTTATTGTTTTGTTGATTATCTAGACATAAGAAAGTGACAGGGAAAAGATTAATAATGCAGATTACACTTACAAGTGCTCAGGTACATTTCCCCTTTGGGTAGTTGATTAGTAAACATGAATTAGCATATCACTGTCTCTTTTAGACTCCTACACTATGTATGATCTAAGTAATTCAAATTAGTTGCTACTTAACATGGCTCTGGGGTCATTGTTTATTTCTTAAGATAATAAATTCTATCTTCTACAGTAGCAAGAAGTTTAGAGATTATTGAGTTCAGTACCCAAACTCCCACCCATTTAAACATTAATGTTTTCTCATTCAAGGTCTATTCTTTTATCCTTTGTACCACCTTCCTCTCTTGAGCTCTTTAAAGTTCATTATATTACATAACAATGCTTTAAAGTAGGACTTATTATTAGCTCCATTTTACAGTTAAAGAAACTAAGACTTAGAGAGGCTAAATGACTTTCCCAAGATCCTACAATTAATTAGTATCTGAGATGAGATATGAAACCAATTCTTTTTTTCATTAAGTCTATTTCTGTCTCCAAATCCTAGTTCCTCTTTCTTGGGTGCCAGTTATCTGCTTAACTAGACAAGAAGTTTGTTGACAACACATATCAATAGGTATCTTCACCTTCTATTATGTCATTCACATAATAAACTGTCAATGTGAAGTGAGTTGAGTGCATACAGGACCCAGGAAGATAAGGCACTTGGAAGAGAAATAGAAAAAGAGAAGCTTATGGCACATCCAGCTTAGAACTCTAAGCCAAGAGGCGTGATATTTATCTAACACCTTATTGATTGGGAAAGAATTCAAAGAGTTCTGGGCAGAGGATCAGATTGTACCCAAGTGAGGAAGAGGGAGGAACAAGAAGAGGATGCACAAGGTCTGCCTGTTAGAATATCCAAGATACAAAAAAAAGAATAGATTAAGAAAGAAGGAAGCTATTTATTCTTTGGGGGTTGCTGAGCTGGCCATAGAATCAGATGAGGGAATGGAGTCAGAGACATGTTGAGATAAAAAGCTGTATTATTTTAAGGAGCTCAGGAAAAAAAATGTAATTTTTTTCCTATTTGGGGGATAATGAAAGTTAGGGATATGGCCCTGATAGGAGCATCAAAAATTAATTTTAGAAATAAGTAAATTAGGGGAATGTGAAGAGCACACTCTTTAATGAGAAACCATTAATTCTCTTTCCATGTGACCTCAGAGGATCTAGGGCTCAACTTCCAATTTTGCTACTTGTAGATTGTGACCAAGCCATGTGATCTCTTTTAGTCCCAGTTTCCTTGGTCATACAATGAAAGGGTTCTACTTGATGACTTTTGATATCACTTTGAGTTCTACTTCTATGATCCTCAATTTTTGACTTATAGTAATGGCAAAGAGACTATTGAGGGGCTAAGAGGATTTTATAATTTTATGCTATTGAATCATGCTTTTGATAGGAAATCTAATGATACATTTTGCTTCATTCAAGGGTGGATAAAATAAAATGCGAACCCCTCACTCATTTTGCTTCTAGAAACTATAGTCATAAAACTATAGTCATAATTCTTGTATTGACCAATTTTGAACATAGGAAGGCAGGCTTCTGGAAAGGACAGAAATTATAATTTGAAAAGGATGTGTACTTTAGCCCACAGGCCCTGAGCCAAAAGCAGAGAAAGGCCAAAGGACTGGCATCAGCAGATTTGCAATATGTGAGATCAGGCACCAAGCACCAAAAGTGCCTGAAATATGTCAGACTGTTTTATGGCCTGTCTTAAAGGCCAGTTGGACCCTTTATGCTACTTGTGGGAGTAGGGACAAAGTCAAGGCAGGCTTCTGATTGGAGAATGATGCTTTGGGATATCTCAAAAAAGATTGAGTCACAGTTCATTTATGCCACAGAATTCAAAATGAGCTTCAAGAATCTCCATCCTTCTGATTAAGAATGAGTAGTAATGGACTTCTAGTGACATGGTCAAGGAATCATATAAAATTAGGAACTGATGTTTCCTGAGAGCCATGGGAATTGCTTTTGCCCTCAGCTTTATACATTGAATTCTGTGGGGTGAAATAGTGAAATTGCTTCCCTTCTTGTTGGGATGCTTTATCTGTTCATCTGGAATCTAGATAAAGCAGTGAATTCATGAGGTTATATAGTCAATTATGTCATTATACATTCCCTTATAGTATTCTGACATGGTACTGTGATAAGAACATTCAATTCAATAAACATTTGTTAAGGAAAAAGGAAATCCACAAAAACTAATTTTTCAAAAGACTTGAGAATTACATGTATTAAACATTTTCTGTTTATTAGTCATGTATTAGGTTCTGGGTATATAAAAGAAAAACAATGGATATGACTCAGAAGACCTAGGTTTGAATCCTGACTTTACATTTGTTTATCTCCCTGGTCCTTGATTTCTTTATTGATAAAATCTGGGTATTATATGAATGTAATGGAATATTATTGCTCTATAAGAAATAATGAGCAGACTGAATTCAAAAAACCTCAAAGACTTACTTCACCGAGGACGTGTGAAGTAAATAGAACCAAGACAACATTGTATACAGTAACAGCAATATTAGATGATAATCAGCTGTGATAAATTGAGTTTTTCTCTGCATTACAGTAATTCAAGACAATTTCATAGACTCGGGATAGAAAACACCATCTACATTCAGAGAAAGAACTATAGAAATTGAATATGAATTGAAGCATACTATTTTCATGTATTTTTTTTCTCTTGTATTTTTTCCTTTTGTTCTGATTTCTATTTTACAACATGACTAATATGAAAATGTGTTTAAAATGATTATACATGTATAACTTATATTGGATTACTTGCTGACTTTGAGAGAGGAGATGTAAGTGAAGGAGGGAGAAAAAAAGGTAACTTAAAAATCTTACAAAATGGATGTTGAAAACTATTTTTACTTGTAATTGGAAAAATAAAATATTATTGAAATTAAAACATAAAAAATATGTGTACTAGGAAAGATTCCATTCAACAAACATTTATTAAATATCTGCCATGTTCAAGGCACTGAGTCAGACATGTAGAACAAATTCTGCCCTCAAGGAGCTTATATTCCAGTTGAAGATGAATGATTTCTAAGATCATTTTCAGAGCTAAATCTATGATCCCATTCAGATCCAAAAAAATACTGTATAATAATAAACCACACATATAACTATTCTAAATTTTTCCATATTTTCCCCTCAATCAGCCTTTGAGGCAGATGATACAAATATTATTCTCACATTATAGTGAACAGTGAAATCTACAGAAGTGAAATGACTTGATCCAAGTCACACATCAGACCTGATTTTTAAACCCTGGTTTCTAAATTGCAAGATTCATAATCATTCCATTATAATCCAATTTCCTCTCTGATAAAATAATAGTAGACAAAAATATAATAGCATTACAAAATCTCTCTCTTCCATCTACACTTCTTGCCTTTTTTCATCACTAAGAAATACCCATTGTTATTTTTCTGTCTCCCCCTCTTGCCTCGCCTTTTATATACCCAGTAATATTCCATACTGTGGACCTTTACTTCTTCTATTCTGTCATCACAACTGACCAGTTTTTTGTTATTTTTCTATGGGCTCTTGCTCTCAGAAAGTTGCAAAGTCTAGAAAGTAATCTTATAAATGGATAATCTATAATCTAGTAAGGCTTAATTGGTTATCCTTCCCAGTGTTATTTGGATATTAATAGCAGATGATGCCTATATTGCCTTTAATAGGACTTTAATAATTCACCAATGTCTAACAAGGGCAAAGGGAATAGTATTTTTTTTTTTACCAAATTTGTCTGTTTCTCTCCTCCTTCTTTCTACTCCCCTCTCATCTCCATTGTAATGGAGGGGGAAAAATCCATAAAAATAGAAAGAGTAGGATTTTGTAATGAAGAGATGGTTTAGAATGGTTTGAACTTGTTTCACAGTAAGACAAATCAATTGAAAACTAAATAAGGGAGCACAATAACTTCCACTTAATCTTTCTTGAATGTACTTTCATTTCAAGTATTGAATATGGGTGGTAGTTCCATTCTTTTATACCAGTCTACCTAGCAATTGTTCCTAATTTACATTTACTAAATGAGATCATTCACATAAAGACAAGAACCATATTCTGATAGATAAGAATTCAAATAACAAGAAGTTTTCAAATGAAGAATTTCTTCATTTGAAATATAAATAAGTTTATAAAAATGCTCCAAATCATGAAATGCAAATTAAAATAATGCTGAGATTTAACAAGGATGACAAAAGATGAAATGTTGATTGGTGTAAAGCTGGAAGAGGACAGGAATACTAATATACTTTTGAGTAAACTATGATTTGAGATGACTATTCTGGAAATTTTTTGAAATATATAACCAAAGTCACAATTCTATATAATCTTTAGCTTAATAATATCTCTATTAAGTCCTATACAATTAAACAAAATCAAAAACAGAGGGAAAGAACACTTATTTAGCAAAAAGTATTTATAGAAATAATTTTATGTTAATATTTTGAAAGCAAGGTGGGTACCTATCAATTGGGAATTGGTTGAATAAATTGTAATATCTGAAAACAATAGAATATTATTGTATAGTGAGAAAGGAAAGATTTGAGGCATTTAGGAGAAAGAATGATTTAAAAGAATTTCATGAATTGAAGTAGAGCAAAATAAGCAGAACCAGGGAAACAATTAACATGATCACACTATAATAAAACTAAATGATTTTAAAAGACTTCTGGGCATGGAGGTAAAAGATGATGACAAAGATTATAAATTTGTTTTGTTTCATGGACATTTTTGACAATCTGTTGAAGTTTATGGACCCATTATGAGAATAATGCTTTTAAATAGATAAAACATGGTAATACAAAGAAATTCCATTATATTGAAGTAAAATTATCAATTCTTTTCAAGTTCATGGACACAGAGCTAAAAACTATTGAACCAAAAGAAAAAATAATACCCTAGATTTTCAAACATGACCAAGAAGATGATTTGTTTTATTTAACTATAATTATTTGTTTCAGGAGGTGTGTGTGTGTGTGTGTGTGTGTGTGTGTGTGTGTGTGTGATATGTACTAAGGGATAGTTTATTGAAAAGTGGCAAAAATGCAAGAGAAAGAAAGGAAAAAAGAACACTAATAAAACATTAAAAACAATGATTAAAACAGAAAAAAATGTCACTTACTCCTCAACTCTAGCTATAGATCCTACCATTAACTTTCTGTTACATTGAACATGTCATATGGCAACTCAGTTTCCTCTTCAGTAAAATGGAAATTAAAAACAAGTACTTCTCTTACCTCAAAAGAGAATTGTGAGGATCAAATGAGAAAATAAATCCAAAATTACTTAGACAATTTAGAGTACAATAGTGTCAGAGACTATTAGCATTTCTATAAAACATAAGAAAGAAGCATCTGGATATAAGGAATAGAGAACTGACCTGGGTTCAAGTCCTGCCTCTGACACATACTAACTACATAATCCTGGACAAGTTAGTTCATCTCTTGGTGCTGTAAGCAACTCTCTAAAAATCTAGAGAGTTTTCTAGAGAAAGTGACAATCTGCACTTGGTAGAAGGGATTTCTTTCTTTGAGAATTACTTACCAGTAAAATCATCAAATCCAGTTCCTGTTCTATTAAACATGGGTAGCTTTTTTGAAAGGAGGATGTTGGGTTATTCTGGACTGCTTTACAAATACCTGACTATGCAAAGCCACTGCTGCTTTAGACACTAGAAAATCTGAATATATTGGGGAAAACTCTTTGTCCACTTGGCATCTCCTCAGAAACTGAGCTCTCCTTTGGGTCCTGAGCTGTACTAGCCTTGCATAACTCATTCCCATCAGCTGCTTGTAAGCTAGATATAAAGTGAAGTCAAGTAATAAAATTGATTTTGTGGTCACAAAGATGGAGCTTCTTAGAATTGCAAAGCATTTCACATGCCTAATCTGACACTAGGACTAATTCTTTGCAATTGTAGAAAACAAGATCTCAAAATCTAAATGATTTCTGGAGCTATTTTTCTCCACTCCCCACTCCCACCCTAAACTGGCTTCTTTTTTCTTAGCTTCCTCCAGGATCAGATTCGAACCTGGTTTCCCTTACATGTGATCCAGTCACTCACCCTTTGTCTCATGCTCCATGCTTCCTAGTCTACTTTTCCCTAATGAAATATAACTTGTCCCATATTTCAATTTCTTCTAGACTTGGCTCTCTCTATCATGAAAATCATCTCTATTTGAGAAAATAAATCACAGTTAGGTTTTAATGATTATTATTTTTGTTTGTTTTTGTTTTTTGCAAGGTAATTGGGGTTAAGAGACTAGCGTAGGATCACAACTCAGGTACTCCTGATTTCAGGGACTGGTGATCTATCCATTACACCATCTAAGCTGCACCTTTAATTATTATTATATAATGCACATTACATAATGCATACATAATTTTTTTAATCAGTAAAGGTGGATAGTATGTTCCATCATTTGTCATCTGGAATCATGGTTAGTTGTTGAACTAATTATAACTCTTACTTACCTCAAAATGGTTTTTATTTATAATTTTGTTGTCTTTGTATAAACTGTTCTGCTTCTATTCATTTTACTCTATATCAGACTATATAAATCTTCCCAGATTTTTCTGAAATCATTCCTTAGGACAATAGTACTCTCTTACATTTGTGTACCATAATTTATTCAGCTATTACACAATTTATATTTACATCCCTATTTTCTCATACTTTGTTACTTAAAAAAGCTATAAATAAATATTAAATGAATTTTTAAAAATAAAATATTTTTATACATCTTAGGGTTTTTGTTTAAATTTAGGATTAATCCTCTCTCTTATTCTACCCTTTTTTCTAATTTTCTCTTCTTTCTTTTCCCCATCTCCTATTTCCTCACTAAATATAGCGCTCTCTATATTCTTCCTTCCTTTGACCAATTTAGCTGAGTCTGAGATACAAGTGTTAGCCCCTCCTTATTATTGATATTGATAATTATTTATACAACCTCAATATGTAAGATGTTTTTTCCTAACATCTTCCCCCCTCATCTTTTGTTGAATTCCTCTTCACCTTTTCTTCACACTATCCATCTAAAATAGTCAAGAAAAACTCCCAGGTCTTCTGTCTAATTAGACTCCTTCTATTACTCTTGATGGTGATAGATTTCAGTGGAAAAATAGGTTTAAATTTTTCTTTTTTATTTCTTCTTATTAGAAAGTAAGTAGTTTATCATAGATCAGTCCTTTATCATCATTCATTCATATTTACCATTTTATGCTCTCAACTGCTGTTTGAACTTGAAAATTTCTACATTGCTCTGACCTTTTTATCAGGAATGTTTTGAAATCTCTCTCTCTTTTTTTTTAACGATCCATTTCCCTTCTTCAGAATTATATCCAGTTTTATTAAATAAATAAGTCCTTACAATAAGCCCAAATCCTTTGGCTTCTAGAATAAAGAATTCTAAGAACTGCACTCTTGCTATTTCTCATAAAATGTATTTGATATTCACTGAAAACTTTATTAACTGAATTTCTTTGTCTGTTTTTCTTTGACCTGGAAGTTCTGGAAGTTCTGGATTTTAATGTTCCTGAGAATTTCTTTAAAAAGGTAACTAGTAAGATTCCTTCTATTTTCACTTTATTTTCGATTTCTAACAGATCTGGGTAGGCTTGTTTTTTTTTTTTTTTTTAAATAATTTCTTGAAATAAGGTTCTCTTGTTGTTCATGACTTTCAGTAGCTCAGTGATTTTTAAATTGATTTTCCTTGATCTGGTTCCCAGGTCATTCGTTTTTGTTATGAGATATTTTATATTATTTATTTATTTATTTCGCTAAATTTTTATGGAGTCATTGGCTTATATTTAGTCCACTCTAATTTTTTTTTTTATTTTATAATTGTAACTTTTTATGTTGACAATACATATGCATGGGTTATTTTTTACATTATGCCTTGTATTCACTTCTGCTCTGATTTTTCCCTTCCTTCCCTCCACCCCTTCCCCTGTATGGCAGGCAGTCTTATACATGCTAAATATATTATAGCATATCCTAGATACAATATATGTGTACAGAAACGAATTTCTTCTTGCACAAGAAGAATTGGACTCAGATGGTGAAAATAACCTGGGAAGAAAAACAAAAATGCAAACAGTTTACACTTATTTCCCAGTGTTCCTTCTCTGGGCGTAGCTGATTCTGCCCATCATTGATCAATTGGAACTGAATTAGATCTTCTCTTTGTCGAAGATATCCACTTCCATCAGAATACATCCTTATACATTATTATTGTTGAAGTTTATAATGATGTTCTGGTTTTGCTCATTTCACAGCATCAGTTCATGTAAGTCTCTCCAAGCTTCTCTGTATTTATCCTGCTTGTCATTTCTTACAGAACAATTATATTCCATAGCATTCATGTATCACCATTTACCCAACCATTAATTTTCCAGTTTCTAGCCACTACAAAAAGGGCTGCCACGAACATTTTGGCACATACAGGTCCCTTTCCTGTCTTTAGTATTTCTTTGGGATATAAGCTCAGTAATAACACTGCTGGATCAAAGTGTATGCACAGTTTGATAACTTTTTGAACCCATTCTAATTTTTAGACATTTTGCTCCTTGGACAAGGCTTTATTACCTCTTGTCCCAAACTGTTAATTCTTTTTTCCATTCTTCTATTGCTTTCATTTCTTTCCCATTTTTCCCTCTAAAATATGAGTTCATTTATAAAAAAAAAAGTATTTTAATTCTTAAAACAACAACAAAAAAGCCTTTTGTTTCACATATTCTAGGAATTCTAGTTCAATTTATGACCAAGCTTCATTTTTGATTCTGCAATTATAGATTTTTGGGAGTCATTTCTTCTATGTTTGTGTTATGATCATTTAACAAGGAAGTAATAGGGGAATTGGGAAAAAGAATGGGGGAAATTAGTAGGAAGCAGAGTAAGGAAGACTTTATTTTCTTTTTATGATTTGTCCATTCTTTCATCCTATTTCTGACTTAGGCCTTCATGTTTGGACCAGGCTTATTGCTGCTACTTTGGGATATTAAGAGTTATGTTGTTATAAAATCTCCACCCTGGATCTTTGACTCAATTTGGATAGTAGACAACAAAGTTCCAGTTCTTATTCGTCCCTGTCATGATACTCCAATATGGCTATGAGGCTCCTTGTTCCAGTACATACTCAATATGCTCAATAAATATTCTGGACCAGGCCCCATCCTCAGTGTCCATGACCTCTCTGTCTATTTCTCTATCCTAACCTGAGCTAGACAAATGACTCATTGTGACTCTTTTTTGGATTTCCTTGTTAGGATTCATTCTGGTACATTTTCTATATCTGTTCAGAGGATTTGGGGAAGAGTTCATTACTGCACTGCTTTTTAATACTCTATCATCTTGGTTCTGTCAGTATTAAGATTTACTAATGAATAAATTCCACTTCCCTCTTCTATCTCCACTTGTGTTTTCCCAAGAAATAATGTCCTAATTTTAAATAATGTAGAATTTCAGGTTGTGGTGGAGGAATGAATAAAAGGGAGTGAATAAGAGAATACTTTGGGCAGAAGAACATGTGGAATCCTTTAAATCACATAGAGTAAGCATCTATGTGCCTATAAACTCATATACACATATGCATTATGAGTGTACATATTTAATCAGCAATATTTATTAATCCCTTATACCTTAAGGACACAACTGTTTCATTTCTGTTTTTATATTTCTACAATTTAGCATAGTATTTGGAACGTAATAGGTGTTAAATCAAGGCTTATCAAATCCTTGCTGGCTTTATATCAAAAATAATGTGCAATATCAAATATGATTTCTTTTTTGTAATTAAAAAAAAAACACATTGTTGAAGATAAAGAGGTCTATGTGCAGATTTGTTTTTTTTCCCTAAAGCAATGCTGATGTACTGTGTATCACAATATTTAATGAGAGATCAGCCTTTAGTTGCTTTGTGTTTAGAGGAAAATTCTTCTTTTTCTTGCCTCAAAAGTTAAGGTCCCAATCTTGTTTTGCACCTGTGTTGGCTGAGTGAGAGTCTAGATCTTCTTCTGAAATATAATCTGCCTGAGCTCATGGCAGCTGTATCTGGCTGGGGCTGTGGGCTTTGGTTTCTTTATTGCTTCATTAGATTCCTGTAGGTTTAGCACCTGGGCACTCCAACACCAAAATTAAAATGCAAATGAACATAGAGAACCCTGGATTTGGGCAAATGTAGCAAGAGTTGAGTCCAAGAATCTTTATGGAAGGAAAAAAAAAACAGTGAACTCAAAGACTGACCTTTTACATCTGCCTTGTCAGGGGAGGGAAGGAAAGTGTGATTCACAAATTAACCAAAAAAAAGCCCTCTCAATGATAGTCTCATTAATTTTTCTGAAACTCAGCATAGGAATAGATTCTCATACTTACCTAATTTCCTCAGGTTGCTCTCCCTTTGGATGTATCCATGGACTCCAGTAAGAAAATAATAGATTCCTAAGAATTATTTTAAGTATTATAAAACACTCTCTTAGAAAAATCAATAGTGAACATTGAGCTCAGAGAGATTTGATGATACAAAGCAAATTTTTTTTTTTTTTGTGATCAAAAGCCATCCAGACTTATATGGAGGTAGGCCCCTAAGTAACAAAATTTCAAGGGTAAGGTGTAGAGCTTCCTCTCTTCTAAAATACTTGTCCTACATGCTCATAAAACAAATTATTATTTCCATTTCACTATTAGAGAGCATACTTTGTTTCATTGTTCCAAGTTCTTTTTTTCCAATACACCTTTTTCATTTAAATCATGATAAAAAACATTGAATAGGAGAGTACTAATAGTAAGGATGTAACCAATTCCTCTAAAGGCATAGCATCCATATGAGCATTTTATTATTTTTCAATCCCAGCTATCTGGAAATATCTTTTGGATTATATTCCCATCTTTCTGTCTTTGTCTTGTTTCATTTCATATGGCCTTGCCCACATGTTTATTTTATTTCTGAAATCTACCTATTGCTTTAAATATTTCTCAACACTCTAATTCTGATCTGTTCTCTACCTCCCAGTATAATCTAGGAAATGAACCTCAAAAGTCAGTATTCCCAACTCAGGTTAAGTAAGTGTTTCAGCAGAGGGATGATGTGGTCAAAATCATTCCATCTTTTGAAGTCAGTAGAAATGGTTTAAATCTCAGCTCATTTCCTTCTAACTAGGAGACCATAAGAGAATCACATCACTTTTCTGAATTTCAACTTTCTCATATGTAAAATTGGCTTACAATTTGTATTGCTGACTTAATAGATGTTCATGGAAAGAGCTTTACAAGCTTTAAAGTATTATAGAAGTAGAAATTATTATGAAAGTGAGTTATTATTATTATTATTATCATTTTGCCTGGAAGAAACATTTTGAAGAGTCAACATTTTCAATAAGCAGAATCAGACACTAGTTTACACAATGACTACAGCAATGTAAACAAAAAAAATAAAAGAACTTTGGAAGAATGTGGAACTTGCATGATATAATAACCAAGTGAGACTTTAAAGCCTGATTATTTAATGTCTTAGAGATAGTAACCAAAGGTACAGATTGAAAAATACATTTTTAGATGTGTCTAGGGTAGTGACTTTTTTTTTGATGTTGTGTTTGATTGATTTGTTATAAGGAAAATAGAAGTTGTGAGTGAATTAGTGATAAAGATAAGAAAAATAAAAGAACATTAATTAAACAAAACTTAGAAGAAAACAAAAAAGTTGAGAAAAATGCAAATACAGAATGTGAATTTGTAACTAGTTTGTTAAATGTAAATTCACTTTAAAAAGAACAAAATATAAATAAGTTAATAATTTCATGTTTAATAATTTTTGTTCTTTGTGTATTAGAATGCCTGTGATTGCTGATGACTATTCAGTTCACAATAAAAAAAAGAAAGTATAAATAAAACCAGTATCTCCTCTCTTGAGATGCTTCTCTTAAGGTCACCAATCCACAAAAACCAAAAACCAAAACAAAACCTAAAGGGTTCTTGTACTGTATTAAGATAAAAGTACTTTACAGAAATAATGATAGTTACATTTTATTCTACCCTTATCAGATATCTAGAATATTATGTGTAGTTCTAAGTTCCATGATTAAAGAAGGACATTAAAAATCTGTATACTCAGCCATCTTTAGTCATATGAAAAAATGTTCTAAATCACTATTGATTAGAGAAATCAAATTAAAACAATTTTGAGGTACCACCTCATACCTCTCAGATTGGATAAGATGATAGGAAAAGATAATGATAAATGTTGGAAGCGATGAGGGAAAACTAGGACACTAATACATTGTTGGTGGCATTGTGAATTGATACAATCATTCTGGAGAACAATCTGGAACTATGCCCAAAAGGCTATCAAACTGTGCATATGCTTTGTTTGACCCAGCAGTGTCTCTATTGGGTGTATATCCCAACAAAATCATAAAGAAGGGTAAAGGACCCATATGTGCAAAAATGTTTGTAGCAGCTCTTTTTGTGGTAACAAAGAATTGGAAAATGAGTGGATGCCTGTCAATTGGGAAATGGCTGAATAAGTTGTGTTATATGAAGGTAATGGAATATTATTGTTCTATAAAAATGATGAACAACCTGGTTTTAGAAAGACCTGGAACGATTTACATTAACTGATGTTTGAAACAAGTGGAATCATTAATACATTGTACACAATAACAGTAAAAATGTTGATCAGCTCTGAAAGACTTGGTTCTTCTCACTGAATAAATGACCTAAATCTATCCCAATAGACTTTGCCAGAAAAAGAACTATGGAGATTGAATGTAAATCACCATATGCCATGTTCACTTCTTTTTTCTGTTTTTTTTTCCATCTTCCATGGTTTTTCCCTTTTGCCCTTGTTTTTCTCTCCCAATATGATTCATAAAGCAATGTATATTAACAATAAATACATTTTTTTAAAAAAGAAAAAATCTGGATAACCTCTTAACCCCTATAGACATGTGGTTTTTTCTTAAAATGAAGACTTTGTACTAAAGGTTTCCAAATCCATTACTTATCTAATATTCATTTCTAGATTTCCCACAAATTTATTATGATTGATCTCTTAATAAAAAAAAAAAAAAAGAACCTTGGGATTTTCTAGACTCTAGAGAAAAGCAACCAGAATGGTGAAGAGCTTGTTTTTCGAACATGCTCTGGGCCCTCAGATTATGGCTGTTAGACATCCTCAGGGTTCCAAGATTAGCCCTTGAAAGGTTGAAGGTGTTTTTTCTAACGTGAGAGTTTACAAAACCTCATCATAGTGTTTTCCATCATGATTATCAGTTGATATCAATTACTCAGGAATATATTCCTCTAGTGGCCTCGCAAAAACAATTGATACAAAGCAAATCCTCAAAGTCTTACACAATTTCCTAACAGTCCATAACAGAGTTCAATAGGAAGTGAATTCAAGCTTGATTGCCACATAGGGTAAGAGGGTAATTAATGGTTCCCAGAAATCCTTTTGTTGGAAATCTCTCTTAGGTTTCTATTGCATTCTTTGCAACCAATACAATCTGTTCTAGTCTGTACTTGTACCTCAATCAAGGTCCTGCTGGAAAGATGGGAATTCCAAAATTTTCCAAACTTTCAAAGTTCATAGGTCCTTCTTCTATGAAGGGAGTTAAGGGATGGAGACTAGGTCATGTGCTCCCTTCCTCTTCTTTCAGGAGTTGGGTTAGGATATCCTTTCCTGGCTTTTCTCCTCATTTCAATTCCAGCCAATTCCCTGGTTTTGTAGAGATCCCAGCAGGCATGACTAAGTTCTTTAGCCAAATTAAGTATATTTCCTGTCACAAGAAGGAATGTACTCAGGCCCCCATCACACTTATTAAATAATCAGTATGTGGTCTCACCTGCCAAAAACAATTGATTTTAAGGTAGGGTAATAATAAGGCTATAAGGAATAATAAAGAATAAAAGGAAATGGCTAAAAAAATCAAAGAATGGGCTAAATTGTTCTTTCCCTTCTTATCTAGGAGATAGCAAAGCTTATAGCTGAGGCCATGAAAGAACAGAACTTGAAAGCTTTCTGCCATACATATAAATTATTTCTGTTCTTTCTGAAAAAGTATAAAGGTCAAATAAAAATATGATTTTGCATGAATAATATTTATACATATTTATTTAAATTATTAATTTTTGAATTTAATTAATAATATTTATATTTATTGTAAATATATTTTTATATTTTGCAGATATGTGTATACATTCATATACACACACATAAATTCTTCCTATACAGCATTATGCTGAGAGTTTGGGATAGAAAGAGTGAAAAACAACAACAAGAACAACCTAAATTCCTGCAGAAATCATGGTCTAATATAGGAGAATGTATGCAAACATCTCTTTACCATATATGCAAACAAGATACATTAAACAGGATAAACTGGACATAATTTTAGAGGAAGATACTGAGATTTAGGAAGACTGTGAAAGGTTTTTCAAGTTTAAGTGAGATGCTAAGGATCCTGAGAAGTGGCATTAAGAAAGGAAAGGAAAGAGTTGGAAGTATGGGCAACAGTCACTGAAAACGTTTGACATTGGGAGAAGTGTCTTGTGGAGCTGACCATGAAGCTAGAGGTGGAATGAGAAACAGTGTCATTGAGCAGACTTTAGTTCCATTGAGAATAAAACCCAGGCAGTCCAATAGAATGACTTTTGAACTATGATATAATATATAATATGTGTTATATTATAAACAGTACATATATGCATGTGTATATATGTGTGTATGTTGCTGGCTGCAGCATCAGCAAATCTGTGCTCTGTGAGGAGTACATCCTTTTGAATAACCCACCTGTCCTGCACAGTGAGATAGGGGAAGGGAATAAGCACCTCCTAAGCACTAGGTTCTGTGATACATACTTTAGAAATCTTTTAATTCTCCCTACAGCCCTGTGAGTTAGGCGTAATTTTTAGAGTTGAAGAATCAGAGGCAAATGGGGGCTAAAGGATGTTCCTAGAGGTACACAGTTGGTAGGTATCTGAGACTAAATTTAAATTCAGATATTCCTGATTCCAAGTCTAGAATTCTCTCCATCATACCATCTAGCTGTCTCTACAGTTACAGAGAAAACTTCATGAGTTCTCTGAGAAAAGAGAAGAGACATGAAGTCCTGCATTTCTGGAATTGTGAATTATTTTGGTCATATTATATCTCTGAATTTGGCCAAGAAATTTGTGGGTTTTTTTTTTAAATCTAGTTCTAAAACATTTTGTCTTGTATTGTAATTAATGATTAAAGATTAGTTCTTATGCCTTGTCAATTTAATAAAAAGAGGATATGATCACACTCCCAATTCTATGAAAAGCATAATCATTTGGATCATATGTCCTATAACCTAGGAGTTCAACAACAAGCAGATACTCAAAAACAAAGCACAGAACCTGATGGAAATGGATACATCCTTTTATACCAGTTTCCTAAACATATAAACTGATAGCAAATGGTATTGAGGCATAGGGCTAGCGTGCGGGCAGATGGATGGACAGATACATCCAGACATAGCCAGAGCAAGAAAACCACAAACAAAATACACAATATAATTCCTCTTCTTTAAATCCCTTTCATCTAGTTTAATAACCCACATCTTCTACATCAAATGCATTTATTCCATTATAATAAACTCTATTGTATTTTACCATCCCTGAGCCAAATTCAACTTGAATTCTTTCACATTCTAAATAAATTGGTGTTTGCCTGGGAATGCAATTGTTTGCAGGAGTCACTTTCATTTTTCCTGTTTATTAGCATCATAAGCAGATTGCATTTGGTGGTATCTTATTTCCCTGCTGTTATTTTTTTAAATACAATGAGATTTTAAAAGATAACTTTTACAATTTTTCCATGTGGGAAAGTAGAATTCACTGAATATTTGTTATTATTACCTTGGACAGTCAGCTTTGTTTTACATTCCAAAAGCAGCATAATTAGTGTCAAATGTCCAGGTAAGAGAAATGAGATGTCTTTTCATTTATAAAGCAAACATTTTCATGTACAAGACCCTGTGTTTAGGAATATGAAAAAGAGCATAAGGCCATTGGCTTCAGGGAACTTGACTAGTAGGAGGATAAGACATATAACCAAATGGGTGCAATAAAACACTGTATAATATATACCAAAGAAGTGATATCAGAAGTTACGTAGAAGTTTAGAGGTAAAGACAGCTGAGAGAATTAGGAAAGATTTCACAGATATGGTAACATTTGAACTGGGCTTTGAAGGAAAATGGTAGATTGAAGGTAGAGTATTCATCTGGGAATGAGGAAAGACACTTCTTCAAACAATTCACTTATACTCTTTGAACCTCAGCTTTCTCACCTGTAAAGTGGAAATTAGAGTACCTTCCTCCTAGGATAATTAGCTTCAAGTGAAGAAGTAATGTATATAATGTTTCATGCAAATTTTAGATTACTTTTCTTATTTTTCAGTAAAATTTTACTCTTTGTGATTCTATTTGGTGTTTTCTTGGCAAAGATATTAGCATGGTTTGACATTTCTTTCTCAAATTCAATTTACAGATGAGGAAACTACACCAAATGGGGTTAAATGACTTGCTCAGGGTCTGGCTGAGGTCAGATTTGAACTCACGAAGATTATTCTTCCTGATTCCAGGCCCAGTGTCCTACTATGCTACCTAGGTGCTCCTGTATACTGCTAGATTTATCTGTTATTATACTTTCAATTTCAGTGGAGATAGGTAAAGAACAGGTACAAAAGTAAATGGAATAACAAAAGCAAAGGTATAGTTAGAGGGAAAAAAAGTGAAAATAGGCAAATGGTCATCCCACTAATATATTGTCCTGGCCTTGTGACCTCCTTTGCCTTTATCTACTCTCCTGTTCCTTAATCTGATCAGATTCATGGTTTAATTAACTGATATCTTACCTGTTGTGTGATTAACATACTTCTCACTTCTTGTCTCCTAATCACTGTGATTCAGAGATTCAATAAGCATATAACCTTTTTTCACTACTAGCTCTCATCACACTCTTATCTGTAGCCAGCTCAACCCTTTTATGTATAATATCTGCTTTATCAATAATAAGTCCCTTCATTGGAGATCTCTTTCTCTCATAATCTTTTTATAGGCTGATGATGAAGGTCTGGCTATATTGGAAGATGCTTTATCTCTGGTCACTTTCCAATGTTTGTTTCTTTTCTCATAGTTTGAATAGCCCAGGAAGAGTATGAATAATTAAATTTCTTTAAAATTCTCTTTAGTTTAGGTTTCACTAAGGAGACTTTTTGGGTTATCACATTTTATCATATATATCATATATAAAATTTCATCTAAAAATAATTACAAGCTCCTCCTCTTCTTTTTCTTCTTCTTTCTACTTTTCTACTTCTTCTACTACAACAACAACAACAACAACAACTACTACTACTACTACTACTACTACTACTACTACTACTACTACTACTACTATTTCTTCTTTGTCATCTTCATTGTCTACTTCTTTTTCTTTTCCTTCTCCTCCTCCTCCTCCTTTTTGTCTGGGATATTTGTTTTGGTTCAAAGTTTGCTTCAGTATATATCCTATTGGCCAAGTAGATTTACTTTAAAGTAATATGGCTAATCAGGGAATAGAACAGAGAAATATCTTCTTCTTCCCTAAGAATGATTTGGTTTGGAGGCCACATTTTCCCTCTGCAACTGGCTTGAACTGCTTTGAGAATTTACAGTTCAGTCTTTTATGACCTTCAGAAATATGGCTAATTTTCTACTTATCTTAGAACACAGACTTTCTTTAATTCCATAAAAAGTGTATTTAATCAAGGAACTATGGACAATTCCTTGTTAAGATATTTTTGCCTGATTATATATATTATTTTTTTTATTTCTGTTACTATATCAACTATGATGGTACTGGGTATAATTTGCTCTTAAAGACATTTAAGATTTGCAAAATACTTTCCATATCTTATCTCCTTTGATCATTGATTGGTTGGTTGGGCCACAGAATCCAGTAAGGTTGGTGTTTTTATTACCATCATTTCATAGATGCTAAAATGAAGAATCAGAGATATTAGGGCATATGCCTAGAATTACTGACATGTTTGGATCAGAATTCAAGCTTAATCTTCATGATTTCAAGTCCAGTGTTCTGTCCAAAACCCACACTGTCTTTAATTGAAACATTATTTAATTGCCAAATTGAGTGTTGTCCACTATTAGGACTACATCATTCAACAAATCATCAACCTTTTGTGTAACTCTTACTATGTGCTAGTCATTGTACTGTATGTTAGAAATAGAAATATAAATGTGAAGCAAGAAGGTCTCTACCCTCAAAAAGCTTATTTTCTCTTTGAAAGGGACAGATCGTCTGGAGGTATCCATGGTGCTGAGAAATGGTGGCAAAATTTTAAAGATCCTCCTGGAAAAAACAAAAACAAAAACAAAAACAAAAACAAAACAAAACAAAACAAAACAAAACAAAACAAACAACAACAACAAAAAAAAACAATGACCTGACTGGTCTATGTGCCCTTCTTAAATGAAAAATCAGGCAGAGGGAGAATACACTGGAATGAAAAGTAATCCCAGTGTCTAAATTCTAGAATGGGCATAAGATTTCAGGATGAAGAGATATCTGGAGCATAATAGAGAAAGTTTAGGGTACTGAAACTGAAAAAGAAATGGATATCAATTCAGTGGAGGGAAAAAGAAAAAGAAAAAAAAACTATCACCTATCATGTGTTATAAGTTCTACTAAGAACTGGACATAGATTTAATAAAAGTGATATTGCCTATCCAAGGAGCTTACAATCAATGCAGAAACGTAATGGCCGGATACCAAGGGGTACCAGCATCTTGGTCCCTAGAGTTAAAACCAAGGAGAGAAGCAGATGCAGAGTAGAGTGGCAGGCATAAACAAATAGAGAGAAATAGAGATGGCATTTTTGGCAAGAGGAAGAAGATGCTTATGTGTACAATCTGTGAAGCAGTAAAGGTATTGTATAGAAATTTTAGTTTTATCAGTCCACTGTGTGTAAAAATTGCAACAGGGTAAGACAGACTGTCTATCCTAAAAAAGGTGTGTAAAGGGTAGAGGTATTCCAAGGCATCCAGGTGTGCTCAGTTGCATGTCTGTTATGATTATTATTGTAATTATTATTAATGACAGTAAAACTTTGCCTCTTCCATCACACTCTGCCAGGATTTGTCATTCCCTGTATCCAGAAGCCTTGAGATGATAACTCATGGGATTAGTGTCAATAGTTTAGTTGCTAGATGATGACTTTCCCCTTACATTTGTCTAGGATATCTCAGCTGGGCTGAGATATAAGCCACTTATGTGACAATAACAACAAAATATAAGAATGATGAGAACAAAGAATTGGTTTTGAGTTTCGTAACACCTGTCTTCCAAGGTGTCTTTCCTTATTTCAAGAATAAAAGTACATCAAATTTTCTCACTTATTTTTGGAATAAAGGAAGAGGTAGCTTTCATTTTCTTCTTAGCAATCAGGGAAATGGGACTAGGACATTTCCAAGGTCAAAAATGCATTGGAACCTTAAGCTAGAGTTATGTATTTGGGTAATTTGATTTAATAGCTTTCAAAACAATGTACATATCCCAGTTAGAAAATGCATTTTCTTTTCTCAAAAGTTTTCCTTACTGCCTCCCTATTGCTTCTAGAATAAATTATGAATTCGTCTTTTGCAATTTAAAGTCATTCATAATTGGGTTCCACTGTTTATTGTTTTTTAATTACATGTATTTATTTAAAATTGTTTGCCAATTAATAAACATTGATTGTTTCTCCTATCTACCATTTTTCCTCTCCCTTTCTCTTCTCCCTGGAAACAAAACTCTTATAAATATAAACTCATGTGAAACAAATCTCTGCATTGGCCATGTCTAAAAACAAAAAAAAACAATAACAACAAAAAACCCACTTCTCATTTTGTATCTTGACTGCAATGTCTCTCTGCCAGGAAATGGTTGGCATTCTTCACCATTGGTCACCCAGAATTGTAGGTGGTCATTTCATTGATCAGAAATCTTAAATCTTTCAAAGTTTGTATTTTTATTATTTAATTGCTATAATATGACAGCAATAGAATTACAATTTATTGTGGAAATTGTTCTTATGGCTCTGCTTATTTCATTATATATAACTTCATACATGTCTTCCCAGGTTTCTCAAATTGTCCTTTTCAAGAGTATTTCATTACATTACATTTATATACAATAATTTGTTCAGTTGTTACCCAGTTAATGGACACCTATTTTGTTGTAGCTTTTTTGTCACTACATAAAAAAATGAAACTGCTATAAATATTTTCTGTATATATGGAATTTTTGCCTCTTTGGGTCATAAGGTTTTTATAATATAATTACTTTTAGGACACTTCCAAATTTTTTTCTAAAAGGGCAGGACCAATTCTTAATTCCACCATTTGTTCATTAACCATTATGTTCTTTCACAGCCCTTTTAACATTTGTAATTTCGATATGGGGGGGGTGTCAAAATTTAGGGTAGTTTGCTAGTTTGCTACTATAATATATGTGAAGTGTAATCTTGAAGTTAGCTTAATTTGTGTTTTTTCATTATTATTTATTTGAGGAATTTTATTAGATGACTACTGATAGCTCGAATTTTTTCCCAGTGAAAACTGCCCATTTAGATCCTTTGACCACTTATTATGTAAAGAACTAATCTTATTTATATGAAATCTGAATTTGTTTCACACACATACACATATCCTTCAATATGTACATACTTGCTTACATACATGCATACATATATCAAAATTAAGACTCTGGAAAGATTTTATCACAATTAAAAACTTCCCTTCTAATCTTAGTTGCAATGATTTGGTTTATATAATGATTGGAATGTAATCAAAAGTTTTGATTTTATCTTTTATGATCTTACCTATATTTTGGTTATAAATTCTTCCCTTATTCATAGATCTGAAAAGCAATTTCTTCCTTATCCTTCTAGTTTGTTTACGAGGTGATCTTTAGTGTGAGTTTATCTCAGAATATGTTATGAGATTTAGATCTATCCCTAATTTTTGTCAGACTATTTTTATTTTCCTCACAGTTGTTATTGAGATTCTTATCACCATAGATGGAGTCTTTGGGTTTATCAAAAACAATTCCACTCCATTCTTTTGCTTTTTTACATATGACAATTTGTTCTAATAAGCTATCTCTATTTTCTTTTAACCCAGTACCAAATATTTTGAGTGATTACTGCTTTGTAATATAGTTTGGGGTCTGATTTAGTGAAGACTCTCTTCCTTCCAAGTTTTTTTTTTTTTTCCCATGATTTTCTTATGGATTCTTGACCTTTTGTTCCTCCAAATGAAATTTGTCATTTTTAAGCTTTCTAATTTTGTATAATTGGTGGGTCACTGAATAATTAAAATAATTTAGCTAGCAGTATTATTTTTATTATTCATAATATCCATGAGAGTATTTCTAATTATTTAGATTTGTCTTTATTTCCTTAGAGTTTTATACCTGTATTTATGTAGATACTTGGTGTATGTTGGTAGATAGACTTTTAGTCTTTATATATTCTGTAGTTATTGCAATGGTAATTTGCAAAAGTACACATAACTTATGGGGATTTATTTTTTGCTTCACGGCTTTGTTAAAGTCATAAATTGTTTCAGTTAATTTTTAGTTGATTTTGTAGATTCTCTCTGCAAACAGGTTAATTTTGTTTATTTTCTGCCTATGTTTATTCTCTTAGTTTCTTTTTCTTGTGTTATCCTATTAATTAGCATTTCTAATATATCAAATATGGACATGATATGGAACAATCTAATCTTATTGAAAACATTTCTATTTTTCATTATATATAGTATTAGTTTCTAGTTTCATATGGAAACTATGTACCATATTAAAGAACGTTTCAGTCATTCCTAGGTTTTTTGTTAACTTTAACAGAAATGGGTGCTGTATTTTATTTTTTAAAAATGTCTGCAATTATTAAATCTAGAATTATTTTGTTCTTACCAATATATTTATATTTACTGTTTTATTAATATTGTTTCAATCCTGCATTCCTGGCATAAATACAGCTTTTATATAACATATAATCTTTGTGCTATATAGTCCTCTAGACTTTCTGCCAAGATGTTAATGGTATTATTTTACATGAAAGGATATTAAGGATATTAGTCTGTGGTTTACTTTCTCCTGCACAAAATGATTTTGGTATTAAGATCATATTTATATCATAGAGGGAATTATCATAGAGGGAATTGAGTAGGATTTCTTCTCTTCCTATTTTTGCAAACAATATGTAGCTATAGGATTTTTGTTATTTTATTATTTCATAGAATTTGTAAATCCATCTAGATTCCTTTTTTTTTTTTAATTTACTTTGGGCCTTCTTTTATACTTTGTTTAATTCCTTTTTATGAGATTGGACTGCTTCAATGATCCATTTCTTGTTCTGTGAATCTGGAAATTGTATTTTTATAAATATTCCAACATTTAATTTTTCAGTCAGTATCATTTTAGAAGTAATTTCCTTTATTTCTTCTTTATTTGTTGTGTGTTCCCCTTTCTGATTTTTGTTACTGATTCTTTGGATTTTCTCTTTCATTAAAACAAATTAGCTAAGTATCACTCTAATATGAAAAGCTAACTCCCATAGGGCAGCTATGTGGCCCTGAAGAAAGGGGGACCTGAGTACGTATCTGGCTTCAGATAATTAATACTTCTTAGTTGTGTAACCCTGAGCAACTCACTTAATCTCAATTGCCTCAGTTAAAAAAAAAAAAAAAAACTCAGTTTAATTTAAAACTTTGTGTTCTCTTTTATTTGCTTTTAATTTTGCTAATCTCTTTGATTTTTGGCATTTAAGGTTTTTAAATTTGCTGAACTTCTGGATTTTTTAGTTGCAGGTTAAGTTTATTGATCTTTCCTTTCTTCATTTTGTAGATAAGTGTTTAAAGATATGAATCCTTCCTCAAAGATCATTTCATTGTATTCTGAAAATCTGACATGTTTTCTAATTGTTGTCAATAGCTTTAATGAAATTATCTGTTGTTTTCTTGATTTATTTCTAGTTCTGCCAATTTAAAAATATTATTATTTATGCCCTATTTGTTATTAATCTCCAATTAAGTTTTAACCCCTTTTGTTAATGGCCCATTACTGAACATATTTTGAAATTTTATTTTGGTCAGTACAGGATGTGTTTCACATTTCTGCTTTTCTACATTTGTTTAAAGGGTTTATGTCCTATTATATAGTCATTTTTTGTAAATATATCAAAGATGAGGAACAAAGGCATGAACCACCACAACCACACATACACACACCTTTCTATTCCCATTCATTAATTTCTAAAAATATATATCATATCTAACTTTTAAAAATTCTTTTCAAGTTCTTATTTTACTTTTTGCTTATTTTTATGCCTAGATTTGTCTGGATTTGAAAGGAATACTCTTAAGTCCTCCTCTATTACAGTTTTACTGTGTATTTCTCAGTATACATTACTTTTTCCTTCAAACATTTAAATGATATGCCATTTTGTGCCTATATGTTAATAACTAATATTATGTCATTATCTATGGGATGTCTTTAAAACTCTCAAAATATATTTTCTCTCTTAATTTCATTAACTGTCTGCCATCCACTTTTTTCCAAATTAATTTCACATTATTCATGTCATCTAACATCAAGTAAAACACATATTTGCTTTATCCTGTATATGACATTTAATTTATTGTTTCTGTCTTTGCACAAATTCTCCCCCATGACTCCCCCTCATCTCTACCTCTTTGAATCCATAAATTCCTTCAAGAGTCAGTTCATGGATCACTTTCTGAGATATTTTCTGACCACCTAAGTGAGTGCAAAAATGCTATCCCTAAATTTTTTTTTAAACCTTGTGTATGTTTTGTGTTTACTTATTTATATGTATGTTATTTCACTCCAGTATAATGAAAATTCCCTGAAGTGGGATAATATTTTTTCTTCTTCTGGCTAAGTGTTTCCAGCAATCTGAAATACATTCTACATGAATTAACTGCTTTCCTTTACATAATATTATTTCTAGCTTTTAATTAGTTCCTTCTAGTTCTAATACATTAATAAATTATATAATAATTAACAATAATATTAATAATACCATTAATATTAATTCCATGCTATATGATAATATAATATAGATAATAATATTAAATATACTAGTAATAATAGTAATTAATATATAGTATTCCTCTTAATTTTTAATTAGTGACCATGATACTTTCTCACAGATTGCACTAATGACAAATATCTTTCTAGATAGAAAAGAATTAGTAGAGATTGATTTGGGGATCAACTTTAAAAAATATCATTTTATGAATGATCAAGAAGATGAGTCTACACATGCTGGAATCCTTAAATTTGTGAATTATATCAAGCACTATGCCCTTCTTCAGAATAAAATGTTGATGAATTCTAGGAAGAGTTAAGTGTTTAAGGGGAAGACAAAAATGTGTTCAGTGAGATTCAGTACAGGCAAATGAAAGGTATAGTGAAAAGTACATTAAATTTGGCATCAAGAAGACCTAAGTTAGAATCCTGCATCAGACACTTGTATAATTCTGGGGCCAGTCTCAATTTCTTTAATTTCCAGTTTTGATAGTAATATCTTCCATTTCCCATGGTTAATGGAATGATCAAATGAGATAATAGATATAAAATGATTTTCAAATCTTAAAATGTTATTATACTATACATGGGATTTTCTTGCCAAAGATACTGAGGGAGTTTGCCATTTCTTTGTCCAGTGGATTAAAGCCAACAGAGGTCATATAGCTAATAAATGTTTAAGGATAGATTTGAGCTTAGGTTATCCTGACTCCTTTGTCAGTACTCTATCTACAAGGTCAGCTGGCTGCCTCTCCAAAAGTGCCCTATAACAATGGAATAAAAACTACATTACCTTTTTTTCTCCCTTCCAAATATTTAGTTTTATCTTTATGTGTTGACCCTAAGAGATTGTAACTGGAACTGTATGGTACAAAGAAAGCTAGATTTGGAATTAGAGAGAATGGAATTAAACCCAGGCTTTTCCACTTATTTCCAGAATGACTTTGGTGATATCTGGTAGCTATTCTGATTTTCAGTTGCTCATTTTAAAATTGGGGAAAGGAGGAGTCACACTATCTTACCCTGAAGTTTTCTTTCGACTCTAAATCTATGATTTAATTATTTATGGCATATTGTTTAATTTTTCTTCTTGTATTCTCAATTTCCAGCATAGTGTATGGCACATATGAGGCATTTAATAAATATTTATTGATTTAGATTGAATTAAACCATCTGGATTTTCTGGATATTCATAGCATTAAAGCACAGTAAATTTGACATGCCCTTGTCTCCAAATATATAATTTTATGTTATCATGTAGGGAGAACTTCTTAAAGGGTATTATTTTGTTCATTTTTCACTTTGTTGAGTATCATGCAGATTTGGTCTTTGTACTTGGTCACCTGACCTTAACTATATGATAAAACCCAACTGAAAATGCCAACTTCTTTTTCAAATGATATTCTACTATCTGTAACATGAGCTTTATCCTTGGAAGAGAGGTTCCCATTTTCTACTTTTCAAAGGACTGTTTTTTCAAACTATAGAACATAGCTTGTCTCTCCTAGTTCTGTTTTCATGTAGCCATCTTTTGACAATCCATCTGTTTCTTAGTAAAGTTTCCATCAGAAATTTCTTAATAAAAAGTAAAAATGGAATCATTCCATATATTTGCTAATTGAATGAAATGATTCCAGCAGATTAATGAAACCCATGATAAGATAATAGTCATACTTTTTTGACATTTCCAATTTTTAATTCTCTACTACATCCAATATAGGCAGTGTTGATAAATATTTAATAATCAGCACTCTGGGCAGGGTGTGTGTGTGTAATATATTCACAACATACTTTGAATTTAATATGAATTAACATTTTCTCCATCACTTTTCTTGAGTCAAAACAATCAAAGAATAAATCATGCCCTGATTTCTACACATCTATTTGCCCATTTCCAAGATGTAAATGTTTATACTGAAAAATTAACATTAGCTTTAGTGAAAGCTGGCCCTAGCATATTCCAAAGTATAGGGGAATAATGCAAGTTTAGTTTCTCAAGAAGTTTATCTGTTGATTGGTTATGTCAATTGGAGAATTATCCATGGTTATAAATTATCAATTATCTAATTTCTTTTTTTCTAAAGAAGTCAAGATTCATCCCAGACATGTTGTTGATATGTCTTGAAAAGCTCATTAGTTATTTTTTTCATCTCTTTAGAATATATGTTATGTTACATTCCACAATAATCTCATTATGGGTTTATTCCTAATGCATGGGAATTGGGTGGGGGAAAATCAGCTAAATAGAGCAAGACTGACTAGCTATGAAGCAACATGTTCTTTAACATATTCCCCTTACTTTTCTTCTTGGCCCTCTCCTCTTCCCAAACTGGAACCCATATTCTCATAATGCCTTCTGGCTACTCAAGAAGCACTGTGATGTCCTACACAGATCTTTCTATCTAGGTCCAGAACCCCAACTTCTAAAGAACTTTTCTTCTTCCCCTTAAAATTAATCTATCCCCTGGCTCTTCACAACTCATCCAGTAAAGCTCCCTGTCTCATTGTGTAATTTATAACTCCTTGGATTATAAAAGAATCCCTATGTTTAGCTCCCTTCTTGCCAGAGATGGAGAGAGATTAGATGCACCTGCATGGGCAATGGGAGAGAAATTTTCCTGCCAAAAATATGGAGTTTAAATGATGGACTCTACTGGGATTTTCTACCACAAAGAGGGAGAGGAAATCTGGGCTGGCAAAAGAGATAATTCTAATGGAAACAATGAGCATTTCCTGAAGCAAGCCAAGCAAGGGAAGCTTATCTGGTATCCCAATCAAGAGGAGAGATTGCTGAGATAACAACAGAAAGAGTTCTCAAGCAAGTTGTTTGCACTGAAGTTTTCTCCAGCTTAGTAGGACTGCATGCTGCCTGTGCTTGGCTCTCTTAAAACATGTCTCTTTTAGAACTCATTTCCCAAACTCTCAGCATGAGAGGAGGGACATTATACTCATTTTAAAATTTGTACCTTACTACTCTCCTGGTCTCACAATTAAATAATTTTTGTCAGTATCCTTTCTTGCTTGAGTGTATTATCATAATAAGAAGGGTTGATCAAGATTGAATTTCTTACTTTCCCAGAAAGCATTTGCATTTTAAACAAGAGTTTTAATGACTGATGCTGAAAGTTTTAGATACTGTAGCAGAGAGATAGAGTTAGAAGCCTTTGGGTTAAAGCTTCTTTTACTCATCTAAAATAGAAGACACAAGGGAGTACAAACTCTTTATATTGTGATGTAAAAAGTTCCAGACTTAGGAAACCTGGTTTAAATCCTACCTTTACAATTGACCAGTTGTATGACCTTTTCTGGGTTTCAGGATTTTCATCTGTAAAATAAGGGCATAGTACTAAATGACTAAATCTTTGATTCCATGATATTTTTCTATTAAAATGTGTTTTGTTGTTTAGTCATTTCAGTCATGTTTGATTCTTCATCAATTGGGATTTTTTTGGCAAAGATACTGGAGTGGTTTTCCATTTCCTTCTCCAACCCATTTTACAGATGAGGAATTGAACTAAATAGAGTTAAGTGATCTGCCCAGTGTCACACAACTAGTAAATGTCAGAGGCTGAATTAGAACACTAAAAATGTATTCTTCCTAACTCTAGGCCTTGCATTCTAGTCATTTCAATATCTAGCTTCCTTTACAAAAAGCTGTCTTTATACCTTCTCAGATAAAAGATTCTTCCTAATCTATCTTTCCCCTTTGATGAACAAATGCCATTGCCTTGGTCTGTACTCTCCAGGGGGAGGATTGTCCTAGTGGGATGAAATCATAGCAGGGTCCTAAGGAAATAAGTCAGGAAATAAGGTGATAACCCAAACTGTTGTTAAAAATTTATGTAGCCAAGTATTTCATTTCTTTGAGGTTAATTTTTCTCATCAGCAAAATGAGAGAGAATAGAATTGAATATCTTTTACACCCTTTTAGGCTTTCAATCCTCTGCCTGTCAAACCTCCAAACTATATTTTCTGATAATTTCACTGACATGATAGATTGCGTTTTTGGAATGGTTATGCACAATGGGGACAGAGATGAGCTGTAATATTAGAAAACTGATCATTGAGAATAGAAAGAAATGTCTCTATCAAATGGGGAGAAATCATCCTGATTGTAGTATTTATGGGCCCAAATTGTTATGGGGATATTTATAGGTTCAATGCAAATACAAAACATATGGCATTCTATTCTGGAAATTCTCTTTCAATTAAGTTATGTGTAGAGTTCCACAATGTTCCCCCTTTCATCTCAAAATTCTCCAGTACATTAGGTAAGAAACATCACTTCAGTTCACACAGAAATGTGGTAAACAAGCATCTTGTTCTGGCAGATGTAGAGCTGTTTTATGAACAGCCTTCTTTCCTGTTGATTGAAATCATTTTGTGTTTGGGCTCCAGTAATTTTCTGTATTTTTCATAAGTCCTGATAGAGCTTCTGAGGGTAGGGCCTTTTTATTTCCTTTCTTCTCTGTTTAACATGTGAAGGTTGCTCTAAAATGATGATTCTAAGAGCAGCTAAAGGGAGCTTAGAAAGATGATATATTAGCTAACCTCTAGATTTTCTAATTTTCTGTATCCTCTATAGACTTAGGGTGGACTGATCCTAGAATATCTGCTGTGTTGATATCTGACTAAGCCCATAGAACAAGGTGTATTATCAGATGAATATCACAATTGGTAATGAATCTAATCCCACTACTAGAATCCAGGTGGAATACAGTATTCTAGAATTAAAAATTTCTTTGGATTGTCTATGTGTAGTAAAAAATAACATATATAGCAAATGCCACATAATTCATTTTTTTTGAAAAATAATAAAAAAATCTAAATGTGCACAGACATGAAAATAAGTTTTGATGGGGAGAGAGAAGAATATCAAAATAATCATAGTAGGTAGAGTGTTAGATTTGGAGACAGGAGGACTGAGTTCAAATCTTGCCTTAGACACTAAGTCTGTGGCTCTGAGAAAGCCACTAAGCTTCTCTCAGCCTCAGTTCTATATTTGTTCCACCCTGCCATTCAGCAATTTTATCTTCCTGAGACATTAAAGAACAAAAGACAATGTCATGAAAAGAAAAAAAATCAAATAAAAAGTGATTGGAAATTGTTATGTATATTAATAAATTGTTATCATAGTGATTTAGAATATTTTTCATATGAGTATTGATAACTGAATTCTTTCTCTCTCAATTCCCTACTTGTAAAATATGGGCTTAGATTTGAGGATCTCCAACTTCCCATCAGATCTGAATCTTTAATTTTATGAGTACCCTCTTTAGAGAAAGGAATATATGATTTTCTTTACGAGATTGCTAAATTAAATGCCAAATCTAATATTACCTTTAATAATGCTATAAAATCTTCCTATTTATTTCTATGATCCCCTCTGAACTTCCTTTATCTTTGTTAATAATGGCTTTTGGGCTACTTTTCCTGCATTTTTTGTAAAACAACAACAACAACAAAAACAACAAAAACCCTCAATAACCAATAGCGACTATTTTAAAATATTGGCTCCAAATTAACTTCCTCTCCTCTGCCCCTTTCTCCACTTTTTGAGAAGGCAAGAATAACAAAATTCTTTACAAATGTGAAATCATGCAAAACAAATTTCTATAGCAGCCATGTTATATAAAAATAGAAAGAAACAAAAGAGAAAAATATTATTCATTTTACATTATGCATCAACCAGTTCTCTATTTGGAGTTGAATAATATTTTTCTTCATAAGTCCTTTGGAATTGTTGTTGGTTGTTGTGTGGATCAGGGTTACTTAGTTTTTCATAATTATTGTTGTGGTTGATGATGATTATTTTTATGATATAGCTGTTATGGGCCAGAACTCTGAAACAAGGATTCTTACAAGGTGTTAAGTCAGTGGAATTGATAAATACAATGGTTATCTAGTTTAGCATGGTGCTTAATAGTTCTCTAAATTCAGTATGATTGATTTAATATTACAACAAATAATGGTTTCCTAGTGATATAATGATTAACCAATGATTATACTTAGTGTAGAGCATATAAGTTGGGAGCTCAAACTCTTGGAGAAAAGAAGAGACAGATTCATTTTCATCTACATCAGCACTGTGGTGGCAGACCTGTCCTCCTTAACTTCTCCACTGAAACCAAGACTCTGGAAGGCTTCTAAGAAAGCTAGCTGAAACCCCAAGCAAGGAGACAAAACTTTGAAGGAGATAATAAAGGATTTGGACTTTAACACATGGCTATTCGTGTGGTGATTAATTTACTGAAAAGAAGGCCAAGTATAAGCAGTCCAAGCACAGATCCCAGTGCAGACAGCACACAGAGTGGGGTGGTGCAGGCTTCATGGGCTCTGCAGGCTCTGTGGATCAGAGAATGTATGGGGAGGAATCAACAGCAGTGTTGGCTACTCTGCCCTGGAGGCAAACCAGTAAATCAGCAGAGAAGTTATAAAACATCCAACACAAACACAAAAGGTAAATAGTAAACCCTGAAATGCCCGAATTCCATGAGACCTGTCCATGCCCACCTGAAGTCAGTCAGTGCAGCCCATGCTGCTTATAAAGGAAGTTTGGACAATCTCCCTTGCCCTAAAACCCAATCTCAATTTTTAAAAAAATGAATAAAAAAGCAAAAAGAACTCTGACCGTAGATAGTTTTTATGGTAAAAGAGAAGAACAGATTTCAAACTCTGAGGAGACTAAAATCAAATCATCTCCAGATGGAGCCCCAGAGAGTAATATAAATTGATCCCCACCACACAAGTCCTACTGAAGAAATTATAAAAGATCTTAAAACAGACTTGGAAGAAAAATAGGGAAAGGAAATGAGAACTTTACAAGAGGGTTTGGAAGAGGAAACAGAAATTATTTGAATAAAATTCATTACAAAAATAGATTTAGTGAAATGGAAAAAGCATATAACTCCATAAAAATAGGATTGATAAAAAGGAAAAAGAAAACAACTCCTAAAAAAGTAGAAATTTTTGAAATGGAAAAAGAAAATAATCCCTTAAAAAATAGAAATTGTGAAATAGAAAAAGAAAATAGCTCCTTAAAAACAGAAGTTGTGATATTTAAAAAAAATCTATAGAACAAAACAACTCATTTTAAAATTCAATTAGACAAATACAAAAAGAAGTAAATTAAGAAAATTTACTAAAAATCAGAACTGAACAAATGGAAAAAAGATGACTTGGTGAGACATCAAGAATCAGTTAAGCAAAACCAAAAAAATGAAAAAAATAGAAGAAAATGTAAATTATCTATTTGGGAAAACAACTGAACTGGAAAATAGATTTAAGAGAGACAATCTAAAGATTGTTGGACTTCTTGAAAACCAGGATTAAAAAAAAAGTTTAGACATTATTTTTTCATGAAATCATCAAAGAGAATTGCCCTGATGTGATAGAAGCAGAAAGCAAATTAGCTATTAAAAGAATTTACTGAACACATCTTGAAAGAGACTCAAAATGAAAACTTCAAAGATTATGTGGCTAAATTTCAGAACTACTGGACCAAGAAAAAAATACTTCAAGTAGCCAGAAAAAAAATTCAAAAACCAAGGAGCCACAATAAGAATTATCCAGGACCTCACAACTTCCACCTTAAAAGATTAAAGGGCCTGGAATCTGATATTCTGAAAGGCAAAGGAACTTAGAATGCAGCCAAGAATAAAATACCCCACTAAACTGAGCATTTTCTTTCAGGGAAGAAGATGCATATTCAACAAAACAGGTAAATTCCATTTATTTCTGATGAAAAGACCTAAGCTAAACAAAAAAAGTTGATTTCCAGATATAAAACTCAAGATAAGTATAAAAGATAATAAGAAAAGAATTCTTGAGATCTGTATCTCTGTTACTGGCATTCATAGATAGTTCATGCATATTTGATTTTACTGTTATAAAAAAAAAAAGAAACTAGAGGTGGACAGGGGATTATACCAGAAAAAAGGGGAAAGTAGAGGTAAAATGAGGGAAATTACATCTCACAAAGAGGCAAATAAATGTAGTATGATTGAGGGAAAGTAGAGAGGTGGATGAATATTGTGTGAATCTTACTCTCATCAGATTTGGCTCAAAGAGAAAATATTAGACATATTTTGTTTCACAGAGAAAATTCTCCCACCTTATGGGAAAGTGGGAGGGGAAAGGGGAACAGAGAAGGGGTAGGATAATGGAAGGGAAAGCAGAAATATTAGGGCAAAAGTATAAGAAAGGGGGAAGGGCTCCAAAGGGGAAGGATTGCTTGAAGCAATTGGTGCTCATAAGTAAAATACAGGGGAGGAGGGAAAGGGGAAAAGTGTTAGGTTCTTACTAAGTACTAATGAGATAATGAGATGATAGGTTCTTACTAAGTGCTAAGTTGATACTTAACAATTCTCTAGTTCCAGCCTTTGAGGGGAGTTTTACCCCTTTGAACTCCTGGGGAGGAGCTTACATGCTTAAGAAGAGCAAGTTCATTGGTTGAAGTATTTTTTCCCAGAAGCCCCTGAGTTATTCCATGCCCATTCTCTGGGAGGATAAAAGAAGCAACATTGAGCAAGGGAGAAGTTTCTACTCTAGGTGCTTGTTGCCACCTACCTGTTTCCTTCTTCATCTGTTTCCTTCTGTCTGTTAAAATACAAGCAAACCCTCTCTCCCAGGCAGTTAATCTATATAATTTTTTTCCATTTACCACTTTCTAAATCTCTTCTCATCATCTGGCAATTACATTGGAGTTGTTTGCACTGGACACAGCCCTGTTGGTTTAAAAGGCCTGTATTCTCACCTAGTGTAATCCATTTTTGCAATCTGATTGCCTTTTGGCTGACTGATCAGGTAATCACTTTCTTCCATGTGATTACTTTTTCGGCTGATAGATCACATCAGAGTTCTGACCTTCTAAAGGCTCTTTGGGTGTAAACTCAGTTGCTATCATGCCCCAAGTCTTTTTTGCCTGGGGCTCTGGACCTGGGCCCCTCATCCTGTTTCCCTGAATTATTCTACACTCTGATGTCCAATGGAGTCCTCTGTTGCATTTTTGACATGGGGTATTGGGTCTTCTCTCATCCTGTCTTCCCACTCTATCTCCATATCTACATTGAGCTCTTAGATGTCCAATTTTTCCACATTGGAAACATCGACGAATTTCTCTAGAAGTCCTTTGCCAGGAGGGACCCTGTCTTTCCACGTTCATCATTGTCTGGGTGTAAAAAGCATTTGTTCCCATTGTAGCACATCGTCTTATGATCTCCTCTAAAGGAGCATCTTTGTCTAATCTCCATATAATTCTTTTGCAAATCTCATTGGCATTTTCCTTAGCCAGATCTCCGGTCATTATTTCTGTAGCTGCGTTTTCTCCAATAGTTCTTTTGACAGCAGTTTGCAGACGTCCCGCAAAATCTGCAAAAGATTCATTGGGATCTTGCTCTATTTCAGTGAAAGCCTCTCCCTGATCTTTCTGTCCAGGGAGGGAACCCCAAGCTTTTATTGCAGCCTTAGCAATTTGCTCATACACTGTCATGGTATAATTAATCTGTTCTGAATTCTCTCCATACCAACCTTCACCAGCTAAGTGCTCAAAAGTGAATTGTGTGTTAACTCCTATTTCCAAATTGCATCTGACTTGGATTTTACGTAATTCATGAAATTCTGCAAGCCATAACAAATTTTCTCCAGGTTCCAGGCATGTCCTTGCTATGGATTTCCAATCATTTGGGGTTAGGACTTTATAAGACAAGCCATCTAGTAACATTTTAATATAAGCTGATGTAGCCCCATAAAGGGTTCAACATTTTTTCAAATTTTTAATTTTATTCAAATCTAAAGGTTTATATCTTCTCCTTTTTTGACCTACAGAGTCAATATCTTCAATCACAGGATATGCATGTATAAAATCACTTATATCCTGTCCTTCTCTCTTAGCTTTAACCATTGCTTTTTCTAATCTTGTCATAGGCTGCTTAACAGGCGATTCTGTTTGTATTTCTGCCTCCTCCCCTCCTCCTTCTTGCTCCACCCCTGAAGGGTTAATTGAGGGAGGAATGGGAAATGCTCCTGTTGCTTAGAATTGTACTTAACTTCATTGTTATCTGATTCATCCTTTTCACCTAGTTTAGTTGACACATCCCCATTTTGCTCCTTCTTCTCTTCCTTTAGAATAACAATTTTTAAAGCCATTTGGATTAAATTGTAGGTATGAAGTGTATCTTTGGAAATTAACTTTGGTTTGGACTTGTAGTGTTCACCTAATTGCTTTCCTACTAATTCCCATTCATCTAGATCCAATTCTTTTTCCAGAGAGAAACAAGGACATATGACCTGCACAGTTTTTAAAAGTTCAGTAATCTTCTCCAAAATTATAATCAATCCTTGGGTTTTCACAACCTTAATAATGCTCTCTAAACATTTTCCTTGAACAGAAGGCATTTGCCCCATTTCACTGAAATTCTACTTTAGCTCTTTAACAAAGTTTCCTTGTTACTCACGCTTCTGGGTCAGAGAGACTTTTCCACTGAGTTCTGGATCGGAGGCTTTTCCACTGGAATCAGGATCTTGTCTGTCCCTGTTCAGGTGCCAAAATGTCAAGGTCTGGGCTAGCTCCTCTGAAAGGCTCAGAATAAGTCCTTGTCAGGATAAGCAAAAGTCCTTGCCCCACGTTGTGGATGCCAATTTGTAAAGTTCTATTGTCTCTAGAAACTACCAATTGCTCTCTGGGAGGAGATCTCCTGTCTCAACTCAATCTCTCGGCCAGATTCTTCTTCCTGTAGAGAGCCGCCAACTCTGACCTAGAGTATAGACTTCTCCCTTGCTCAATGTTGCTTCTTTTATCCTCCCAGAGAATGGGCGTGGAATAACTCAGGGGCTTCTGGGAAAAAATACTTCAACCAATGAACTTGTTCCTCCTAAGCATGCAAGTTCTTCCCCAGAAGTTCAAAGGGGTAAAACTCCCCCCAAAGGCCGGAAGTAGAGGATTGTTAAGTACCAACTTAGCTAAGAACCTATCATCTCATTATCTCATTAATACTTAGTAAGAATCTAACAGAAAAGGAAAAAGAAAAGTATAATTTGAGGTAAATAAGATTGCAGGAAATAAAAAAAATTTATAGTTAAAATTAACTGTAAATGTGAATGGGGTGAACTCTCCCATAAAGTGGAAGCAAATAGCAGACTGGATTAAAAACCAGAACTCTACAATATGTTGTTTACAATAAATCCATACAGATACATACAGAATAAAAGTAAAAGGCTGGAGTAGAATCTATTATTCTTCAGGTGAAGTAAAAAAAAGCAGGGGTACCCATCCTGATCTGAGATAAAGAAAAAACAAAAATTGATCTAATTAAGAGAGTTAAGGAAGGAAACTATATATATATATTTTTTTTTTTTCCTGAGGCAATTGGGATTAAGTGATTTGTCCAGGGTCACACAGCTAGGAAGTGTTAAGTGTCTGAGGCCAGATTTGAACTCAGGTCCTCCTGACTTCAGGGCTGGTGCTCTATCCACTGTGCTACCTAGCTGCCCTAGGAAACTATATCATGCTAAGGGGAAATGAAACACTATCAATATCCATACTAATCAATACTAAACATCTGAGTTCTCTCAGAATTAGATAAATTGAACCACAAAATAAATAAGAAAGAAGTTAAGGAGGTAAATAGAATACTAGAAAAGTTGGGTATGATAGATCTTTGGAGAAAAATGAATGGAGACAGAAAGGAGTACACTTTCTTCTCAGCAGTTCATGAAACTTATACAAAAATTGACCATATATTTAGATATAAAGACCTCAGAATCTAATGCATAAAGTCAGAAATAATAAACTCATTTTGGGGGGCAATTATCTCAGCAAAAACAAAACAAAAAGTAAATGCAATTTTTTCAGATCACAATGAAATAAAAATTATATTTAATAGAAGACCAGGGGCAAATAGACCAAAAAGTAACTGGAAACTAAATAATTTCATCTTAAACAATGACTGGGTAAAACAGGAAATCATAGACACAATAATTTCATCCAAGAGAATGGAAAAATGAGACAACATAGCAAAATTTGTGTGATGTAGCCAATGTGATAATAAGGGGAAATATATCTATCTATCTATCTATCTATCTAGATGCTTACTTGCATAAAATAAAGAAAGAGAAGATTAATGTATTGCAATTTAAAAACCTGGAAAAAGAACAACAACAACACAAAAAAAAAAACCCCAATCAAATAGCAAACTTGAAATTCTAAAAATAAAAGGAGAGATTAAAAAATTGAAAGTAAAAACAAACCAAAAAAAACCAAAAAAAAAAAAAACCCAAAAAAACAACTACTATTAAATTAACAAATAAAACTAAGAGTTGGTTTTATAAAACCCCCTAACAAAATAGATAAGCCTTTATTTAATTTGATTAGAAAAAGGAAAGAGGGAATTCAAATTATTAGTCTCAAAAATGAAAAGGGACAACTTTTCACCAATGAAGAGGAAACCAGAGCATTAATTAGGAGTTACTTTGCCCAACTTTATGCCAGTAACTTTGAAAATCTAAATGAAATGGAGGAATACCTACAAAAATATAGATTGCCCAGATTAACAGAAGAGGAAATAAATACTAAAATAGTCCCATTTTAGAAAAAGAAATAGTCAACTCTCTAAGGAAAAATCTCCAGGTCCAAATGGATTTACATGTGAATTCTACTAAACATTTAAAGAACAATTAACTCCAATATTATATATGTATATAACTATATATGTATGTGTGTATATATATACATATATATGTAATTATAAATATAACTATTTGAAAAAATAAGTAAAAAAGGATTCCTACCAAATACCTTTTATGACACAGACATGATACTGATACCTAAAACAGGCAAGATGAAAACAGAGAAAGAAAATCTCCCTAATGAATATTGATGCAAAAATCTTAAATAAAATATTAGCAACAAGGTTACAGAAAGTCATCCCCAGGATAATACATCATGACCAAGTAGGATTTACACCAAAAATGCAGGGCTGGTTCAATTTTTGGAAAATTATTAACATAATTTACTATATCAATAAACAAAATAACAAAAAACATATGATTATTTTAATAAATGCAGAAAAAGCATTTGATAAAATCTAACCTCTATTCCTCTTAAAAACTATAAGTAGAGGAATAAATGGACTTTTCCTTAAAATAGTCAGTAGAATCTATTTAAAACCACCAGCAAGCATCATATGTAATTGGGATAATCTGTAACCATTCCCAATAGGATTAGGTGTGAAATAAGGTTATCCACTATCACTATTACTATTCAATATTGTATTAGAAATGCTAGCCTTTGCAATAAGAAAATAAAAAGAGATTAAAGGAATTAGAGTAGGTAATGAGAAAACCAAACTATCAATCTTTGCAGATGATATACTTAGAGAACTATAGAGAATCAACTAAAAAGGTATTAGAAATAATCCACAGCTTTAGGAAAAGTGTGGCATACAAAATAAATCTACAAAAATCATCAGCATTTTTATACATCACTAAAAAAATCCAACAGCAAGAGCTACAAAGATAAATTGCATTTAAAATAACTGTCAATAGGATAAAATATTTGGGAATTAGGAATCTTTCTGCCAAGGGAAATTCAGGAACTATATGAGCAGAACTAAAAAATGCTTGCATACAAATAAAGAGATCTGAACAACTGGAAAAATATCAAGTGCTCTTGAACAGGTTGAGTGAATAAAATAAAGATGACAATATAGTGCTATACAAATCAAACTCCAAGAAACTTTTTTGCTGTCCTAGAAAAAAAAAAATAAAATTCATCTGGAAGGGCAAAAGGTCAGAACTTTCAAGGGAATTACTG